>NC_084616.1:20727168-20769668 GCF_033978795.1 Nerophis ophidion | reverse complement strand
GTTTTTGTTATTTTTTATGTTTTTATTGTTTATTTCTTTTCTTTATTTCCCACATGTACTGTAGGTCTTTAGATCAAGTTTTTCCATCTATCCATCCATTTCTACCGCTTATTCCCTTTGGGGTTGCGGGGGGCGCTAATGCCTATCTCAGTTACAATCGGGCGGAAGGCGGTGTACACCCTGGACAAGTCACCACCTCTTCGCAGGGCTAACACAGATGTGTTATTGTTTCATGCCCATTTTTTCATAGGAAACTTTTTTATGTCAAAAAATATATATATATATATTTTTTTGTATGTTTTTTGCCTGTTTTGTCATAGAAAAACTAAATTTTTCATATATGGTCAAACGCAGAAAATTTGCCATTTTTTCCCAAAAAATATTTCAAAGTGTAATATTTGATGTGATGTAATCGGTGCCTTAAATAGGTCAATAATTAATAACAATGATTTTGATTCATTATTATTTTTTGAGCAATGACAGTTTTAAAGAAAAGTGTTAAAAAAGGCATTTATTTTTTGTATTTTTATTACTTTACACATTAAACCCCTTTAGGTTTTTATGTTTTTATTGTTTATTTGTTTTTTTTACTTTCCACATTGAAGTCTTTAGATCAACTTTAGATCTATTCATCGAGTATACGTTTTTATTATTTTTGTTAAAAAAAAGTAATTTATTTATTGTTGCTTTACATATTAAACCCCTTTAGGTTTTTGTTATATTTTTATGTTTTTAGTGATTATTTGTTTTATTTATATTCCACATTTAAGTCTTTAGATAAAGTATTAGTTTGTATTATTAATAAACGTTTTATTGTTTCATGCCCATTTTGTCATAGGAAACTTTTTTATGGCAAAAGTCTTTTGTTTTTGTTTTTTTATATTTTTTGCCTGTTTTGTCATAGAAAAACACAATTTTTTATATGGCCACCGCACACAATTTGCAATTTTTTCCCCGAAAAATATTTCAAACTGTAATATTTGATGTGAAGTAATTGGAGCTTTAAATAGGTCAATAATTCATAATAACATGGATTTTGATTCAATATTATTTTTTGAGCAATGACAGTTTTAAAGAAAGGTTTAAAAAAGTCATACATTATTTTCCATTTTTTTTGCTATATATACTATATATATGAATTCATCGATTATACGTTCTATTATGTTTTAATTGTTTCTATTGTTTATTTGTTTTATGCCCGTTTTTTTCATAGAAAACTTGGTTTTTTATGGCAAAAACAAAAAATATGCAACATTTTCCCCCAAAAAATATTTCAAAGTGTAATATTTGATGTGAAGCCCCTGTGTTATTAGAGTAAACATTGCAACTTTTTCTCCTTACATTTCTGGCTCTTTTATTACACTTTTTATATATATAAATATATATATAATAAAAAAATAAAAAAATAAAAAAATAAATATATATATATATATATATAATTTAAAAAAAAATATATATATATATATTTTATTTAATTTTTTTTAATTTAATTTTATTTTTTTATTTTTATTTTTTTAATGGTTCCCGGGCCGCACTTTAGACACCCCTGCTCTGTGCCTCATCACTTCTCCCCCTCTCCCCCCGGCAGGCCCATGTGCTTCGTGAAGCAGCTGGAGGTGCCGCAGTACGGCTACCGGCCCAACGTGGCGCCCAGCACGCCCCGCGCCAACCTGGCCAAGGAGCTGGAGAAATATTCCAAGGGGTCCTTCGACTACGCCAGCTTTGACGCCCAGGTGTTCGGGAAACGCATGCTTGCGCCAAAGATGGCCGCTAGCGAAACCTCACCCAAAGCCTTCAAAAGTAAGCGAAGACGTGCACACATTTTACAAAATTATTTGGGTCGCCTAAGGAGCAATTATTAATACACATGACAAATTTTGAGGTACACAAACACATACACACTAACTACAGTCTTACTATTCAAAATAACTACTAAATACATTGGAAGTTACTCACCAGTTACTAAAAAAAAAAATACTTGATTTAAGTACAGTGTTTTATTTTCCTATATTCAAACACAGTGGTACTGTTCAAGCTGTGTGTAATGTTTCAGTGGGCAAAAATATGACATATACTTGTTAAATAAATAAATACTTAGGCCTACTACGCTACTGTGTTTCAATGTTGCTCATTAGAATAGAATCAAATAGAATAGACTTTATTGTCATTATATTTGCATATAACAAGATTAAAGACTTCAACTTAAGGTGCGGTTGTGGGAACAAATATGGGGTAAAATAAATAACACAAGAGGTATATATATATATATATATATATATATATTTATGTATTTATATATATATATATATATATATATATATATATATATATATATATATATATATATATATATATATATATATATATATATATATATATATATATATATATATATATATATATATATATATATATATATATATAGGCTTCACGGTGGCAGAGGGGTTAGTGCATCTGCCTCACAATACGAAGGTCCTGCAGTCCTGGGTTCAAATCCAGGCTCGGGATCTTTCTGTGTGGAGTTTGCATGTTCTCCCCGTGAATGCGTGGGTTCCCTCCGGGTACTCCGGCTTCCTCACACTTCCAAAGACATGCACCTGGGGATAGGTTGATTGGCAACACTAAATTGGCCCTAGTGTGTGAATGTGAGTGTGAATGTTGTCTGTCTATCTGTGTTGGCCCTGCGATGAGGTGGCGACTTGTCCAGGGTGTACCCCGCCTTCCGCCCGGTTGTAGCTGAGATAGGCGCCAGCGCCCCCCGCGACTCCGAAAGGGAATAAGCGGTAGAAAATGGATGGATGGATATATATGTATATATGTATGTATATATATATGTATGTATATATTAATGTATGTATGTATATATATATATGTGTATGTATATATATATATACATACACATATATATATACATACATACATACATACATACATACATACATACATACATACATATATATATATATATATATATATATATATATATATATATATATATATATATAAAAAGGAGAGGGGTGGGGGGGTTCATTTGGCCCCATTCCTGGGTGGGTCTCGCGTAAGAGGAAGAGAGGGTTATTTATTTTTGCAAAGCAGTCTGCTGAAAATAATGGAAAGAGCCACCCGACATAGCACTTGACGCTGTGTTTACAGTTGGAATTGATACATTTTAAGATATTCAACACTCCACTGCCCCACACATGTCACGTTTCATGTGTCAGGTAAACCACCACGCACAGGACTGAATGAATCGCAAATGTTTGAGTCGGAAATTTTTTTGTGTGTCGCAGCGAAGCCGCCGCAGTTCCCCAAGTCGTCCTCGCCCGGCCTCACCCTCCACGGCTACGGCAAACCCTCCCCCGTGGCCTACGACTACTCCCACGAGGCCGAGGCCGCGCACATGGCCGCCACCGCCATCCTCAACCTGTCCACGCGCTGCTGGGAGAAGCCCGAGAACCTCAGCACCAAGGGCCCAACCAAGGTAGGACCACCGGGCGAACGTCTTAAATGTTGTAAGTTTCCATGGCAACAAAGCAGGAATGCCTGATGGGAAGCCTTTAAAAGCAAGGCTCCACATGCGTTAGCTCGATGCTAATTTACATTGGATTTGCCATACACATTCTACTGATTAGCATTTGTGATTTTACCGCCACACATTTTTGAAAACAAAACTTAACAAAATTGGCTTATTTTGATAAAGAGAACCAAAAACGTTTGTCAAAACAAGTTTGTGTTATTGCTCCACGTGCCAAGTTATTTGACTAGAAATTTGGCTAAAATATTAACATGCTAACAATTAAGCATTTGCCACGTACCAAGTTATATGACTGGAAAAATGGCTAACAAAAGTTAGCATGCTAATGCTAGCTTGCTACCAGTTTGTATATGTACCAAGTTACGTGAGGTAAAATTTGGCAAAAGTATTAGCATGCTATTTTTAACATGCTAACAGTTAAGCATTTGCCACATACCAAGTTATATGACTGGAAAATTGGCTAACAAAAGTTAGCATGCTAATGCTAGCGTGCTAACAGTTTGTATATGTACCAAGTTATGTGACTCTGAGGTAAAAATGTTGGTAAAATTTGGCAAAAGTATTAGCATGCTATGCTAACAGTTAAGCATTTGACATGTACCAAGTTATGTGAGTGGAAAATTGGCTAAAAAAAGTTAGCATGCTAACACTAGCGTGCTAAAAGTGTGTATATCTACCAAGTTATGTGACTTTGAGGTAAAATTTAGCTACAATTTGGCAAACGTATTAGCATGCTATTTTTAGCATGCTTACAGTTGAGCATTTGCCACGTACCAAGTTATATGACTGGAAAATTGGCTAACAAAAGCTAGCATGTCAACGCTAGCGTGATAACAGTTTATATATGTACCAAGTTATGTGACTCTGAGGTAAAATGTTGCTAAAATCTGGCCAAAGTATTAGCATGCTATGCTAACAGTTAAGCATTTTCCACGTACCAAGTTATGACTGGAAAATTGGCTAACAAAAGTTACCATGCTAATGCTAGCGTGCTAACAGTTTGTATATGTACGGAGTTATGTGACTCAGGTAAAATGTTGCTAAAGTTTGGCCAAAGTATTAGCATGCTATGCTAACAGTCAAGCATTTGCCACGTACCAAGTTATATGACTGGAAAATTGGCTAAAAAAAAAGTTAGCATGCTAACATTAGCGTGCTAACAGTTTGTATATCTGCCAAGTTATGTGACTCTGAGGTAAAATTTAGCAAAAGTATTAGCATGCTAATTTTAGCATGCTATCAGTTAAGCATTTGCCACATACTAAGTTATATGACTGGAAAATTGGCTAACAAAAGTTAGCATGCTAATGCTAGCGTGCTAACAGTTTGTATATGTACCAAGTTATGTGACTCTGAGGTCAAATTTGGCTAAAATTTGGCCAAAGTATTAGCATGCTATACTAACAGTTAAGCATATGACGCGTATCAAGTTATATAACTGGAAAATGGGCTAACGAAAGTAAGCATGTTAATGCTAGCGTGCTAACAATTTGTATAGCTACCAAGTTATGTGACTCTGAGGTAAACGTTTGCTAAATTTGGCAAATGAATTAGCATGCTATTTCTAGCATGCTAGCAGTCAAGCATTTGCCACGTACCAAGTTATACTGTATGACTGGAAAATTGGCTTACTAAAAGTTTGTACATGTACCAAATTATGTGACTCTGAGGTAAAATTTTGCAAAAGTAATAGCATGCTATTTTCAGCATGTTAACAGCGAGCATGTATGGGTTGAGATATGCCATAAAAATGGGACGGCGTGGCGAAGTTGGGAGAGTGGTCGTGCCAGCAACCTGAGGGTTCCTGGTTCAATAGCCACCTTCTACCATCCTAGTCACGTCCGTTGTGTCCTTGGACAAGACATTTTCACCCTTGCTCCTGATGCACGGCAGCTCCCGCCATCTGTGTGTGAATGAGTGAATGTGGAAATAGTGTCAAGGCGCTTTGAGTTCCTTTAAAAAAGGTACAAATATAACCCATTTACCCTAAAAATGGTGGAAAAAGGAATAATACATATATTTGTTGGCAACATCTCCACAGGAAATGGACATCGAGGTGGATGAGAACGGCACCTTGGACCTGAGCATGAAGAAGCCCATCAAACACGAAGGCAGCCTGTCTGGCACCAGCCCGGGCGTCCGCTCGCCGGACCCTTCCTCCTCTTCCTCCTCCTCCTCCTCCTCCTCTTCGTCCTCGCTGCATCACGGCGGGAGCAGCGGGATGACATCACCCAACCTCCTGGGCTACAAGCAGGAGTGGGAGGGGCCTCTGGACTTCACCAAACACAACCGGCAGAGGGAGGAGGAAATGGACGAGGTCAGTGTGCAACAAAAACACACACACACACACACACACACAAAAAAAAAGGCATTCAGTACTTCCTGTTGGGATGGCAGAGGAGCAACTTTGTGAATTCTCCTAAGACGCGTGAAGAAGAAACGTATTTCCTGCAGCGCTTTGTGCGTTTGTATTCTTCTTTGATGGCGGAGACGTGAGGAACAGAGGTGGTGTGTCAGGTGCATTGCAGCATCCCGCTCTATGCTAATCACCGCCTACCCGTTTTATTCTTTGATGACAATATTCTGTGCTTTCACAAAAAAAAAAATAGTCAAGCACAAACCATTTGGTAACTTTTTATACTCCACATAAAGAATACAGTTTTTTTTTATTTCTTACTACACTTAGCATTTCGTTCCTTACTTGTGTTTGAAATTCATTCAAATCAATTCAATTGCTGTGGTAGCGGCGGCGACCAAGAAGAATGCGGAGTTGGAATATAATTACAACACTTTATATACAGATTTGAACAATTAGTTATTCACTGAAATATATTTATTAATTGTGGTTCTTACAAAAAATATATAATCTTATAAAATATAAAAGCTAAAATGACTCTTAAAGCCCACTCCAAAAATCTTGAACTTTAGACTGCCATCAGTTTTACTCCCTACACTTAACCATGTGTTTCCTACCGCCTGCAGACTTTGCACCTTTTGTTTTTTCTACTTGCCCGACTTCTCAAATCTACTTGCCCCAATATTTTTACTTGTCCTGCCTAGGTTTTTTTTCTGGCTGTGTAGTGCTCTCCCGTCCAAAGGCAAAACCTAGTAACTCACTTCTAGCCGATTTTGAGAAAACAAAGGAAAACCAATCTATCTTGATGCTGTCTTACAAAGATCTACAAAGTCATCAAACGTATAGATGTTTTCTTGAGCTTTCATTTTCTTGTCGATTGAGCCATGGATTGAATCTGCTCTCATGAACGTGTGCCCTTTCTCCAGATATTCTATCACAATCTCGGGTGGGCCTTGTTCTGCGTTTGCACATTGGGCAAGAGCCGTGTAAAGCGTCCAGTTTTTATTTTGACCTCCACAGTTATCTGCCCAATAGAGTATGCAAGGGGGAGAATCAAGAACAATACATTTAATGAAGGTGCTTGCAACGTCCTGGGCCAATCTTCCAAATATCCCCTCGTGCCATAATATCACATAATCAGGTTGACCGTCGGCCCCCATTCGTGCAAATGTCTCATTAAAGACAATAAGGCGACTGACAAAGAAGCTCCAATTGGACCCTGGAGATACTAGGTTTTTCTGTTGTATCCACGCGGTTATGTGGTAGTTGCTAGGTCCTGCCATGCGCGTAACAGTATCGCATACACTAATGTAAAGCATATCACCTAGGAACTCCAAAACTATTATCAGCTCAGTTTTGACCAACATTGAGTTACTGTTGGTAACGGGAGTGCTCATGGCTTATATCTTACTAAAATCCTTCCCGTTGACTATTTACAACACTACACAGTATTTATTATTATTATTATCATTATCTATAATTACATTTAAATGGCATTACATACATGTAAAATTAAATGCTATCTCACATTATTTGACCAGTAGCAGTTACACCCATCTAAACAGGTCAGCCACCTGTTTAAAGCCCGATCACAGGTGAAATCTTGAAATGAAGGGCCTTTAATGGCTAAAACATTAACCTGGACAACATTTTAAAGGGGAACATTATCACAATTTCAAAAGGGTTAAAAACAATAAAAATCAGTTCCCAGTGGCTTGTTTTATTTTTCTAATTTTTTTTCAAAATTTTACACCCCCCGGAATATCTCTAAAAAAAAGCTTTAAAGTTTTTGATTTTCCCTATTTTCGGTGCGACTGTCCATTTCCCTGTGACGTCATACAGTGCTGCCAATACAAACAACATGGCGGTTACCACAGCAAGATATAGCGACATTAGCTCGGATTCAGACTCGGATTTCAGCGGCTTAAGCGATTCAACAGATTACGCATGTATTGAAACAGATGGTCGGAGTATGGAGGCATATAGCGAAAACGAAATTGAAGAAGAAATTGAAGCTATTGAGTGAATAGCTATTGACGCTATTCGGCCATAGCATGGGTGTACCTAATGAAGTGGCCTATAGCATGGCTGCCTTATTAGCATCGCCGGAAAAATGGGCGGACCAAACGATCAGGACTTTCGCATCTTGTGACACTGGAGCAACTTAAATCCGTCGATTGGTAAGTGTTTGTTTCGCATTAAATGTGGGTATCTAGTTTCAAATGTACATACAGCTAGCGTAAATAGCATGTTAGCATCGTTTAGCTGGCAGTCATGCTGCGACCAAATATGTCTGATTAGCACATAAGTCAACAACATCAACAAAATCACCTTTGTGATTTCGTTGACTTAATCGTTGCAAATGCATCTGCAGGTTATCCATACATCTCTGTGCCATGTCTGTCTTAGCATCGCCGGTCAAATGTGCAGACACTCTGGCACATTCAATGGGGGTCTGGCGGCAGATTTCTTGCCAGTGGTCCAACTTGAATCCCTCCCTGTTAGTGTTGTTACACCCTCCGACAACACACCTACGAGGCGTGATGTCTCCAAGGTTCCAAAAAATAGTCGAAAAAACGGAAAATAACAGAGCTGAGACCCAATGTTTACAATGGGTTGAAAATGAAAATGGCGGCTGTATTACCTCGGAGACATCACATTCTGACGTCATCGCCTCCAGACCGATAAACAGAAAGGCGTTTAATTTGCCGAAATTCACCCATTTAGAGTTCGGAAATCCGTTAAAAAAATATATGGTCTTTTTTCTCCACCATCAAGGTATATATTGACGCTTGCATAGGTTTGGTGATAATGTTCCCCTTTAACAGCTGGTTGGCTCAGATTTTATTCTTTTCATTGCATTCACATAGGGCTGGGCGATATTGGCTTTTATTAATATCGCAATATTTTTATGCCATATTGCGATATACGATTTATATTACGATATTTTGCTTTGGCCTTGAATGAACACTTGTATATAATCACAGCAGTATGATGATTCTATGTGTCTACATTAAAACATTCTTCTTCATACTGCATTAATATATGCTACTTTTAAACTTTCATGCAGAGAGGGAAATTACAACTAAATCAATTGACCAAAACTGTATTTATATACACTTCATTCTCTCACAGGTGACTTTTTAAATGAAAGAACATATTAATAGTCTTGCTACATTTTTGTAGTAACACTTCTGCTGCATACTTTGTATTAGTAGATTGCACAGTACAGTAAATATTCCGTACAATTGACCACTAAATGGTAACACCCGAATAAGTTTTTCAATTTTTTTAAGTCCGGGTCCACGTTAATCAATTCATGGTACAAATATATACTATCAGCATAATAGTTCATCATCATAGTATATACATTGAACAGCATATTGCTGTTGTCTGCTGAATATCTTCCCTCTTGAAGCCAATCCACCCTGCTCTTTATGTTGGGCATTTATTGTTCTTCCTCCATTTGTGATAAGTTTCGCACCATCTCTCGACCTGCCTCAGCTAAAGTTAGCCATGCTGCCACCTCTCTGATCGGCGAGAGCTATGACGCTAGAGAGTATGTGACGTATGTAAGAAGGCGGGCTTGTTTTCCGTATCTGTCAGAATGAGAGACGAGGAGTGAGAAACGCCTGTTGTGTGATGCCTGCAGCTAAATGCAACTCGATCTGGCTCAGCTAACGTTAGCCATGCTAATGTTAGCTCTCAGCGAAAGCATATGACGCATGTAAGAAGGCGGGCTACTGCACTAGAATTGTAACTACAAGCTCCATTCATAGAGTCTCATTGCTTTTATAAGCGGTCGAGCGAGTCAAAAGCCGAAAAATCTATTTGTGGCGGCCGTAATTCTTTCGTGGCAGGCCGCCACAAATAAATGAATGTGTGGGAAACCCTGGTGTATTAGTGCCCAAGGCATGGGTAACTTACACATCTGTGAAGGCACCATTAATGCTGAAAGGTCCATACAGGTTTTGGAGCAACATATGTTGTCATCCAAGCAACGTTATCATGGACGCCCCTGCTTATTTCAGCAAGACAATGCCAAGCCACATGTTACAACAGCGTGGCTTCACAGTAAAATAATGCGGCTACTAGACTGTTTCCCATTAATAATGTGTGGCGCAATATTAAACCTCAAGTACGACAACGGGGACCACAGACTGTTGAACAACTTAAACTGTACATCAAACCAGAATGGGAAAGAATTCCACCTGAAAAACTCCAAAAATGTGTCTCCTCAGTTCCCAAACCTTTACTGAGTGTTGTTGAAAGGAAAGGCAATCTAACACACTTGTAAAAATGCAATATTTTACTGTCATTAAAGTCTAAGTTAATGATTATTTGCACAAAAAAATAAATATTTCTTAGTTGGAACATTAAATATCTTGTCTTTATAGTCTATTCAATTGAATATAAGTTGAAACAGATTTGCAAATCATTGTATTCTGTTTTTTTTTAACATTTACACAATGTGCCAACTTCACTGGTTTCGGGTTTTGTACTTTAGTTTTCTTTTGTCACGTAACAGTGACGTACAGTATTTACAAGGGGTGTCCAAAAATTCAATTTTTGAATAATTCGATTTTGAAAAAAAAATCAAAATTCGATTTGTATTCCTCTAAATCCATCCACTCAGACAAATCATGCGCTTTGCAGATGGACCACGGCGGACAGTCCTACCTGTCCTCCGACCCCGAAGACAGCGACTTGATGCAGGACGGCGTGGAGGACAGGAAGTACCCCGGCGAGGTCACCACCCCAAACTTCAAGATAAAGTTCCTGCCCAAGGACCCCAAGAAGGAGCTGCTGTCGTAAGTAGCCAGACGTCAGGAGCACAACGGGGAGAGAGGAAACGTGCTTTCTGAAGGCCGTGTGGGATTTTTTTTTTGGTATTCATTAGTATTCATATTTTGTTTTTGTTTCAAATATTAATTTTTTTTATTCTTTTGAATCCCTTTTTTGGGGGGAGGGGGGGGGGTGGATTTGGAACGAAGAAAATGATTTAAAAGTTAAAAAAAATAATATTTGCAACCAAAACCTTTTTGTTTCAGTTGTTTTAATTATTTGTATTCTCTTTTGTTTTTGGTTCCAAATGGTTCTTTTACTACTTTTTTTCAATTTAAAATCTTTTTGGGGGACGGGGGGCCTGGGGGGGACTTTTGGCTGGGGGGCAGAGATATCCTACAAATTATTCGTATTACTTTTTGTTCCAAATCTTTTTTTTTTTTTTTTTTTTTTTTTTGTGGTTAAGAATTTTCGGAAGGAACAAAATCAAGATTTAAATTTAAAAAATGAAAAAATTGAAAATATTTGCAACCAAAACTTTTTTTTATTATTTGTATTCTTTTGTATTTAAAATATTTTTTTCTTTATTCGTATAAATCCTTTTTTTTTTGTGGTTAAGAATTTTTGGAAAAACAAAGAAAAATATTTTTTTCATTTCAAATATGTTTAGTTTTTTCAAAAGCTTTTTTTTTTTGTGCTTAAAATTTTGGTTTTTTGAATTTGGAAAAGAAAATGATTTGAAATCAAAAATACTAATATTTGCAACCAGAACATTTTATTTTTTTTATTTTTTATTATTTGTATTATTTTTTTGTTTTAAATATTTTTCTTTTTTTTTTAAATCCTTTTTTTGTTTGTTAAGAATTTTCTGTAGGAACAAAATTAACATTTAAATAAAATTAAAAAAAAACAAAAAAACAATTTCAACTAAAAATTTTTGGTTAATTTTTTTTTTAATTATTATATGTGTTCTTTTTTATTTAAAAAGTTTTTTTATTCATTCTTTTAAATCTTTTTTGTGGTTAAGAATTTTTTTTTTGGGGTTATTTGGTACTAAAAAGTATTTCAAATCAAAAATAATGTTTGCAACCGAAACTCGTTTTTTTTAAATATTTGTATTCATATTTGTTTTTGGTTCCAAATCGTTCTTTTACTACTTTTTTTTAATTTTAAATCTTTTTGGGGGGCAGGGGGGCTGGGGGGGACTTTTGGCGGTGGGGGCAGAGATATCCTAAAAATTATTCGTATTAATTTTTGTTCCAAATCTTTTATTTTTCCTTTTTTTTTTTTTTGTGGTTAAGAATATTCGGAAGGAACAAAATCAAGATTTAAAAAAAATAAATAAAATTGAAAATATTTGCAACCAAAACTTTTTTTAATTATTTGTATTCTTTTGTATTTAAAATCTTTTTTTCTTTATTCTTATAAATCCTTTTTTTTTTGTGGTTAAGAATTTTCGGAAAAAACTAAGAAAAATATTTTTTTCATTTCAAATATGTTTTGTTTTTTTTAAAGCTTTTTTTTGTGCTTAAAATTTTGGTTTTAGGAATTTGGAACAGAAAATGATTTGAAATCAAAAAATACTAATATTTGCAACCAAAACATTGTTTTAAATTTTTTATTTTTTTTTGTATAATTTTTTTTGTTTTAAATCTTTTCCTTTTTCATTTTAAGTCCTTTTTTTGTGGTTAAGAAATTTCTGTAGGAACAAAATTAATATTTAAATAAAAAAAAAAATAAATAAAAAAAAAATTTTTGCAACTAAAACTTTTTTGTTTAATTTTTTTTATTATTATGTGCATTCTTTTTTGTTTGAAATATTCTTTTATTCATTCTTTTAAGTCTTTTTTGTGGTTAAGAATATTCGAAAAAAACAAAGAAAAATATTTTTTTCATTTCAAATATGTTTTGTTTTTTTAAAAGCTTTTTTTTTGTGCTTAAAATTTTGGTTTTTGGAATTTGGAACAGAAAATTATTTGAAATTAAAAATACTAATATTTGCAACCAAAATAATTTTTTTTCTTTTTCTTTTTGTATTATTTTTTGTTTTAAATCTTTTTGTTTTTCATTTTAAGTCCTTTTTTTGTGGTTAAGAATTTTCTGTAGGAACAAAATTAATATTTCAATTAAAAAAAAAGAAAAATAACAATTTTTGCAACGAAAACTTTTTTGTTTAATTTTTTAATTATTATTATATGTATTCATTTTTTATTTGAAATATTTTTTTATTCATTCTTTTAAATATTTTTTGTGGTTAAGAATTTCTTTGGGGGGGGGGAATTTGGTACTAAAAAGTATTTTAAATCAAAAATAATAATGTTTGCAACCGAAACTTGTTTTTTTTTTAAATATTTGTATTCTTATTTGTTTTTGGTTCCAAATCATTCTTTTACTTTTTTTTTGTGAACTCTTGAAGGTGTCCCACACCTGGCTGCGACGGCAGCGGTCACATCACGGGGAACTACGCGTCTCACCGCAGGTACACACCTTTGTCCTCCACCTGTAGGAGAAACTGACATGCAATGGCCATGTTGTGATGAGTGCACAGTGGTACCTCCGTTTGCCAAAAAAAACACCCGTCTTCCAATTAACTCCGGCAAAATTAGTGCCACGTTTTTCCTATAATGTCAGTTATTGGACGATGCGTAACAAACGAGTCCGCAGAAAAAGAGTCTCAAACATATGCGATTCAGTTTCTGTACTTTTTGTTTCGGGTGAAACCATCCTGCCGTTGGCTCAAACAAAGTTGCAGCACTTTGATAAAGAAGGTGAGAAACACTGTTGAAATATCTTTCCTCTCTGCTAAGGTGAAAGTGACGATCAATGTTTATTTATGTCCTAATACAAGTTTGAACGGCACCTAGTGATGAGAATAATTCGTAAATTATGATGCAGTAAGTTGAATGATGCGGACACGTTTGTTACTGGATACTTTCTAATACTGCCTTGTAGGCTTTGTATGTGTACGTAATATGCAACTATAATTATTTGATACTTGTTCATATTGACAAATAAACTGTTTTATTGTTCAATCATTTTTTACCTATGTCTAGCTTGTGTGCTATTGTGTGCTTAGCTGTTGTGTAGCTGCTCGCTCCTAGTGGTCTATAGCCTATCATGTTTACTTTTTGTAAATTATTTTTGTAAAATAGAAGAAATTACGTACTCTTTGGAGAACATTTTAATGTAAACGTTATATAATTCCATCTTTGAGGACTTTTAAGACGTTAATTGCACAAGTAAACAGGACTGCTTGTATCGCACATGATATCACACACAAGTAAACGGACTGCAGGACTGCTTGTATCGCACATGATACCACACACAAGTAAACACTCTGCAGTACTGCTTGTATTGCACATGATATCACACACAATACAACACGCTGCAGGACTGCTCTTATCGCTCACAATATCACACGCAAGTAAATACGCTGCAGGACTGTTTGTATCGCAAATTATATCACCCACAAGTAAACACAGTGCATGACTGTATATATGGCACATGATATTGCAAACAATTTAACTTGCTGCATAATGCTTGTATCGCACATAATATCACACACAAATAAACACCCTGCAGGACTGCTTGTATCGCTCATGATATCACCCACAAGACAACACGCTGCAGGACTGCTTGTATCGCTCACGATATCACATGCAAGACTGCTTATATCACACATGATATCACACACGACAACACCCTGCAGAATGGCTTGTATCGCACTTGATAACACGCACAAGTAAACACACTGCAGGACTGCATGTATCTCACATGATATCACACAGAAGTAAACATGCTGCAGGACTGCTCGTATCGCACATGATATCACACACAAGTAAACACGCTGCAGGACTGCTTTTATCGCACATGATATCACACACAAGTTAACAGGCTGCAATACTTCTTGTATCGCACATGATATCACACACAAGTAAACACAGTGCATGACTGTATATAAATGGGTTGTACTTGTATAGCGCTTTTCTACCTTCAAGGTACTCAAAGCGCTTTGACACTACTTCCACATTTACCCATTCACACACACATTCACACACTGATGGAGGGAGCTGCCATGCAAGGCGCCAACCAGCACCCATCAGGAGCAAGGGTGAAGTGTCTTGCTCAGGACACAACGGACGTGACGAGTTTGGTACTAGGTGGGAATTGAACCAGGGACGCTCGGGTTGCGCACGGCCACTCTCCCCACTGCGCCACGCACGTCACACATGAGATCGCAAACAATTAAACATGCTGCAGAAATGCTTGTATCGCACATGGCATCACACACAAGTAAACACCCTGCAAGACTGCTTGTATCCCAAGTGATAACCCACACAAGTAAACAGGCTGCAGGACTGCTTGTATCGCACATGATACCACACACAAGTGAACACTCTGCAGTACTGCTTGTATCGCACATGATATCACCCACAATACAACACGCTGCAGGACTGCTCTTATCGCTCACAATATCACACGCAAGTAAACACGCTGCAGGACTGTTTGTATCGCAAATGATATCACCCACAAATAAACACAGTGCATGACTGTATATATGGCACATGATATCGCAAACAATTAAACTTGCTGCATAATGCTTGTATTGCACATAATATCACACACAAATAAACACCCTTCAGGACTGCTTGTATCGCTCATGATATCACCCACAAGACAACACGCTGCAGGACTGCTTTTATTGCTGACGATATCACATGCAAGACTGCTTATATCGCTCACGATATCACCCACAATACAACACGCTGCAATACTGCTCTAATGGCTCACAATATCACACGCAAGTAAACACGCTGCAGGACTGTTTGTATCGCAAATGATATCACACACAAGTGAACACAGCGCATGACTGTATATATCACACATTATATCGCAAACAATTAAACTTGCTGCAGAAATGCTTGTATCGCACATGACATCACACACAAGTAAACACCCTTCAAGACTGCTTGTATCCCAAGTGATAACCCACACAAGTAAACAGGCTGCAGGACTGCTTGTATCGCACATGATACCACACACAAGTAAACACTCTACAGTACTGCTTGTATCGCACATGATATCACCCACAATACAACACGCTGCAGGACTGCTCTTATCGCTCACAATATCACACGCAAGTAAACACGTTGCAGGACTGTTTGTATCGCAAATGATATCACACACAAGTAAACACAGCGCATGACTGTATACATCACACATTATAACGCAAACAATTAAACTTGCTGCAGAAATGCTTGTATCGCACATGATATCACCCACAAATAAACACGCTGCGGGACTACTTGTATCGCACATGATGTCACACACAAGTAAAAAAGCTGCAGGACTGCTTGTATCGCACATGATATCACCCACAATACAACACGCTGCAGGAATGCTCTTATCGCTCACAATATCACGCGCAAGTAAACAGGCTGCAGGACTGTTTGTATCGCAAATGATGTCACACACAAGTAAACACAGTGCATGACTTTATACATCACACATTATATCGCAAACAATTAAACTTGCTGCAGAAATGCTTGTATCGCACATGATATCACACACAAATAAACAGGCTGCAGGACTGCTTGTATCGCACATGATACCACACACAAGTAAACACTCTGCAGTACTGCTTGTATCGCACATGATATCACACACAAATAAACACGCTGCGAGACTACTTGTATCGCACATGATGTCACACACAAGTAAACAGGCTGCAGGACTGCTTGTATCGCACATGATATCACACACAAATAAACACGCTGCGGGACTGCTTGTATCGCACATGATGTCAAACACAAATAAACACGCTGCGGGACTACTTGTATCGCACATGATGTCACACACAAGTAAACAGGCTGCAGGACTGCTTGTATCGCACATGATATCACACACAAGTAAACACGCTGCGGGACTGCTTGTATCGCACATGATACCGCACACAAGTAAACACTCTGGAGGATTGTTTGTATTGCACATGATGTCAAACACAAATAAACACGCTGCAGGACTGCTTGTATCGCACATGATATCACACACAAATAAACACGCTGCGGGACTGCTTGTATCGCACATGATACCACACAAAAGTAAACACGCTGCGGGACTGCTTGTATCGCACATGATACCACACACAAGTAAACACTCTGGAGGATTGTTTGTATTGCACTTGATATCACACACAAATAAACACGCTGCGGGATTGCTTGTATCGCACATGATGTCAAACACAAATAAACACGCTGCGGGACTGCTTGTATCACACATGATGTAGCACACAAAAAAACACGCTGCGGGACTACTTGTATCGCACATGATGTCACACACAAGTAAACAGGCTGCAGGACTACTTGTATCGCACATGATATCACACACAAATAAACACTGCGGGACTGCTTGTATCGCACATGATGGCACACACAAGTAAACACGCTGCAGGACTGCTTGTATCGCACATGATGGCACACACAAGTAAACACGCTGCAGGACTGCTTGTATCGCACATGATGTCACACACAAGTAAACACAGCGCATGACTGTATATATCACACATTATATCGCAAACAATTAAACTTGCTGCAGAAATGTTTGTATCGCACATGATATCACACACAAATAAACACGCTGCGGTACTGCTTGTATCGCACATGATGTCACACACAATTAAACACGCTGCAGGACTCCTTGTATCGCACATGATATCACACACAAATAAACACGCTGCGGGACTGCTTGTATCGCAAATTATGTCACACACAAGTAAACACTCTGGAGGATTGTTTGTATCGCACATGATATCACACATGAGACAACACGCTGCAGGACTGTTTGTATCACACATGTTATCACACACAAGTAAACACTCTAGAGGATTGTTTGTATTGCACATGATATCACACACAAAACAACACACTGCAGAACTACTTGTGACTACTTATGATTTTTATTCAAATGTTCACCTTGCTGTTTTACATTTTGCAGCACTTAGAAACGTTATTATTATTGTAATAATTATTATTCTGTGCTATTCAAATAAATCCACTTTGACCTTTTATACAACGGATTAAAAGCGATAAAACTGATGTACCACTGTTTATCAAAAATATCAATGACTTTCCAAGGTAAGCATCATTATTGAGTCATTTTCCTGTAATAATAATAATAATTCAAATTCAAATATTTTTTTGTTTTCTCAACATGCCAGTGTTGCTAGGCAGACTTTGTGGTGCATGACAGAGACTATGAGTGGAATGAGAATGTTTTACAAATGATTGCAACATGTCCCAGCAGAGGCAATAACGCGGCCTGCCACTAGGGGGCAGAGAGGATAACATACATGAGTGGTTTCTTGCCGACTGTCCTCTTTTTGTTTTTCCTAAATGACTTTTTGGTATGCCTTGCCATCTTGACTCCCCTTCACTCACGTCTCTTTTCCCCGGCTTCTCCCTCCTGCCTTCATCCTCTTCTCCCGCCTGTCCTTCACTCGCCGCCCCCACCCCCCGACCCTCCTTCAGTCTGTCTGGGTGTCCTCTCGCCGATAAGAGCCTCCGGTCCCTCATGGCGGCCCACACCCCTGAACTCAAGTATGTCTGCGCTACACCTTCTTCTCACAGCACGGGCGCTTTGATTCTGCTTGTCCTCTTTTTTTTGTCGCTCGCTTCTGCGCCTGTTGTCAGCGCTTCCTGCACTCTGCTCGCTGCAAAACACCAATATGTTGGCACCGGTGTAATCGGTGCAGTATCAACTATACACGGCTCTTGCACTTGGTATCGTCACAGTCGACATCTGTGTTGACCCAGCCCTTTGTTTACATCGAAGAACGCGAGCTTGCTGTTAGTGGTGACGCATGTTTAGCGATTCCTCATCCTACAGGAATGATACTTCTAAAAAACATACAGTGGGGCAAAAAAAAAGTATTTAGTCAGCCGCCGTTTGTGCAAGTTCTCCCACTTAAAATGATGACAGAGGTCTGTCATTTTCATCATAGGTACACTTCAACTGTGAGAGACAGAATGTGAAAAAAAAATCCAGGAATTCACATTATAGGAATTTTAAAGAATTTATTTGTAAATTATGGTGGAAAATAAGTATTTGGTCAACCATTCAAAGCTCTCACTGATGGAAGGAGGTTTTGGCTCAAAATCACACGATACATGGCCCCATTCGTTCTTTCCTTAACACGGATCAATCGTCCTGTCCCCTTAGCAGAAAAACAGCCCCAAAGCATGATGTTTCCACCCCCATGCTTCACAGTAGGTGTGGTGTTCTTGGGATGCAACTCAGTATTCTTCTTCCTCCAACACGACGAGTTGAGTTTATATCAAAAAGTTCTATTTTGGTTTCATCTGACCACATGACATTCTCCCAATCCTCTGCTGTATAAACTCAACTTGTCGTGTTTGGACGAAGAAGAATACTGAGTTGCATCCCAAGAACACCACACCTACTGTGAAGCATGGGGGTGGAAACATCATGCTTTGGGGCTGTTTTTCTGCTAAAGGGGACAGGACGATTGATCCGTGTCAAGGAAAGTAGAACTTTTTGGTATAAACTCAACTCGTGGTGTTTGGAGGAAGAAGAATACTGAGTTGCATCCCAAGAACACCATAACTACTGTGAAGCATGGGGGTGGAAACATCATGCTTTGGGGCTGTTTTTCTGCTAAGGGGACAGGACGATTGATCCGTGTTAAGGAAAGAATGAATGGGGCCATGTATCGTGAGATTTTGAGCCAAAACCTCCTTCCATCAATGAGAGCTTTGAATGGTTGACCAAATACTTATTTTCCACCATAATTTACAAATAAATTCTTTAAAATTCCTACAATGTGAATTTTTTTTTTCACATTCTGTCTCTCACAGTTGAGGTGTACCTATGATGAAAATTACAGACCTCTGTCATCATTTTAAGTGGGAGAACTTGCTAACTAAATACTTTTTTGCCCCACTGTATTTTATTTGTCGCCAAGGAGACGAGGATTAGTGATTAGTGCCGCTAGTTAGCCAAGTCTTAAAGAACATCTTCCTGAGGGCGTGTGAGTGTTATAGCGTTACCTTTATCGTAATGTTTTCGGCCAAAATGCGTCTGTTCTCCATTTTCTGTCTACACGCTGTCTCTGCTTGTAAGTACTCCAGCTGTGTGCGCTGCCGAACATGCTCCTCAAGTCGTAAAACCAGCAATGTCATGACGTGATATGACAGGTACGTTTCAAACATAGTACCGTTTTTGACGCATTAATACCGCGATACAATACTAGTACCGGTATACCATACACTCCTAGTAGACACACGCATTTGTTTACATTAAGTAGCGCTAGTTTGCTGTTAGCGGTGAGCTAATGTATCCTCCTATGGTGTGTAGTGACACATGTTTAGCGATTCCTCATCCTACAGGAATGATACTTCTAAAAAAGATACTTTATTTGTCACCATGGAGACGAGGATTAGTGATTAGTGCCGCTAGTTAGCCATGTCTTAAAGCACCTCTTCCTGAGGGCGTGTGAGTGTTATAGCTTCACCTTTATCGTGATCTTTTCGGCCAAAATGCGTCCGTTCTCCATTTTCTGTCCACACACTGTCTCTGCTTGTAAATACTCCAGCTGCGTGCGCTGCCGAACATGCTCCTCCAGTCGTAAAACCATCAATGGCATGACGTGACATGACAGGTACTTTTTAAACAGAGTATAGTACCGTTTTTGATGCATTAGTACCGCGATGCAATACTAGTACCGGTATACCGTACACCCCTAGTAGACACACCCATTTGTTTACATTAAGTAGCGCTAGTTTGCTGTTAGCGGTGAGCTATTGTATCCTCCTACACCAGGGGTCACCAACGCGGTGCCCGCGGGCACCAGGTCGCCCGTAAGGACCAGATGAGTAGCCCGCTGGCCTGTTCTAAAAATAGCTCACTTAAGTGAGCTGCCTCTATTTTTTAAATTGTATTTATTTACTCGCAAGCTGGTCTCGCTTTGCTCGACATTTTTAATTCTAAGAGAGACAAAACTCAAATAGAATTTGAAAATCCAAGAAAATATTTTAAAGACTTGGGCTTCACTTGTTTAAAAAATTCATTTATTTTTTTTACTTTGCTTCTTATATCTTTCAGAAAGACAATTTTAGAGAAAAAATACAAATTTAAAAATGATTTTAGGATTTTTAAACATACATACATTTTTACCTTTTAAATTACTTCCTCTTCTTTCCTGACAGTTTAAATCAATTTTCAAGTATTTTTTAAAATGTTTTTATTGTAAAGAATAATAAATACATTTTAATTTAATTCTTCATTTTAGCTTCTGTTTTTTCGACAAAGAATATTTGTGAAATATTTCTTCAAACTTATTATGATTACAATTCAAAAAAATATTCTGCCAAATCTAGAAAATCTGTAGAATTAAATTTAAATTTCATTTCAAAGTGAATTTTAACCTATTTAAAACATGTCATCAAAATTCTAAAATTAATCTTAATCAGGAAAAATTACTAAGGATGTTCCATAAATTATTTTTTTAATTTTTTCAAAAAAATTCGAAATAGTCAATTTTTCTCCTAATTTTTTTCGGTTGAATTTTGAATTTTAAAGATACAAAATTGAAGATTAACTATGTTTCAAAATTTAATTTTCTTTTTTTTTCGTGTTTTCTCCTCTTTTAAACCGTTCAATTAAGTGTTTTTTTCATCATTTATTCTCTACGAAAAACCTTCCGTAAAAGGAAAAAAAATGTACGACGGAATGACAGACAGAAATACCCATTTATATATATATATATATGTATATATATATATATATATATATATATATATATATATATATATATATATATATATATATATATGTATTTATTTATTAAAGGTAAATTGAGCACATTGGCTATTTCTGGCAATTTATTTAAGTGTGTATCAAACTGGTAGCCCTTCGCATTAATCAGTACCCAAGAAGTAGCTCTTGGTTTCAAAAAGGTTGGTCACCCCTGTCCTACGGTGTGTTGTGACGCATGTTTAGCTTCTCGTCCTACAGGGATATCACTTGTAAGAAATGTACTTTATTTGTCGCCATAGAGACGAGGATTAGTGATTAGTGCGGATGGATGTTAGCTGCTAGCTATCTAGACATCTCTTAAAGAACCTCTTCCTGAGGGCGTGTGAGTGTTATAGCTTCACTTTTATCTTTAGTTTTTAGGACAAAATGCATCCGTTCTCCCTTTTCTGTCCACACACTGTCTCTGCTTGTAAGTACTCTGTGCGTGTGCGCGCTGCCGAACATGCTCCTCTGCTCGTAAAACCAGCAATGACATGACAGGTACTTATCAAAAAGATTATAGAACCGTTTTTGATGAATTAGTACTGGCTAGCTCACAAGAGCGGCTCGTCATTGTTATAGCTTCAACTTTATTGTTAGTTTTCAAGCTAAAATAAGTCCCATTCACCATTTTCTATCTCCACCCTGTTTCTGCTTGTGAGTGCTCCGTGCGTTGCCTAACATGCGCCTCACCTTGCAACAAAAAAAAGTAGCAGTATTTTTTCAGACGCCGGATAGTACCGTTTTTTTTTTTATTAATTAGTACTGCGGTACCTTATTAGTACAACTGTAATTTCTTCTCACTGATACTTTATTCATTTTCGGTCGGATAGAGGCGGCAATTAGCTAACGTTGTATGTTCGTACACAGTGTGGAGCCGCTCCATTCAATCGATAATCCTGAAAATGAAGAAGAAGTCGGCCATCTTGGTTTTGTTTTTTTAGTCCAAAAACAGGGGACACGCACTAACGAACTCCTCCTAGGGACCATGTTGAATAAGTTGCGATTGAAATGATGGACACTCGACAGATGGCCGATGATAAATCGCAAAGGAATTTTGCCCACGTCGCAGGATGTGGGCGTAGCTTGGCGCCAAACCGTGATCTGACGGTTCTCCGCAGAACTTTGAACGTTTTTAACCCGGCTCCAGAGTTGGTACGAGCGCAATGACACCCTAAATACTCAACGCTGCTCGAACTTCGAACTTTCATCGACATTGAATTTGCCGGAGACAGGGTGCTATTAGCATCAGCGATTTTACATGGCGATTACAACACTGCCAAATTCGGTAATAAAAACTACAACTAAGAGGAATTTTACAAGCAAACCGCTGGTGTGCATCACGGGCAACGCGTACAGTACAAACACTTTGTAGGGCGCAACATACCACATTTGGCATTAAGGAAAAAGCTGCTTCCTAGTTTAACAAACTGTAGATAGCCTATACCAGGAGTAAGGAACCTGTGGCTCTTTTGATGACTGCATCTGGCTCTCGGATAAATCTGAGCTGAGATTGCTTAACACGATAAATAATGAATAATTCCACTTGTAATCACAGTGTTGAAAATAACGTTCAAAATATAAAGTATTGTCGTGCATTTTTATGTTCAAGGAGTTGGTAAGAAGACATTTAATTATTATTGGTTAGCGTGGGGCTCGCCCACCAGGGGGTTCTTCAGACCACCAAGCACTGACATTGTTTTATTTTTCAATAAGTCTCTCAGTTGCTTTCCAGCAATTGTGTTTTTTCTCTTTCGTTCTGCCCCAAGCCCGTCTCTCCTCCTGGCTGCTGCTTATAACATAGCAACAGGTGATCAGATAAAAAGGCCCAGGTGGGCCGTCTACGCACCTGTCGCTGAATTCAAGGCCGGTCCTGGCAACACCCTGCTTCGCTGCAGGCCACGCCGCCTCCACAGTTAGCTTCAGAATAACAATGGTATTACAAAGAATAAGAGACCTCTCTAGAAATGTTGGTCTTTCTTAAAAATGCACAGTTAAAAAAAATATTATATGGCTCTTACGGAAATACATTTTAAAATATTTGGCGTCTTGGCTCTCTCAGCCAAAAAGGTTCCCGACCCCTGGCCTACACAGTACTGGCATCTAATAAATATACAACAACTGGACAGCATAGTTATCATAATCAGTAAGTATTTCATTATAAAACTTTTGTCTTTTTTAAACACCTGCTAAAGTAACGAAAATTGATACCGGTATCGTTTCCCCAGGTACCGTATCAGTTCAAACGTGAACAATAGTTATCCCTACTACCGAGTATTAATATCACTGGAGGACGAGGCTAAACATGTTAAAAAACCAGGAGCAGACAAGAAGGCTTGCTAATCGCTAAGCTGGCTAAAAACAACACGAGAAATTAGCAGGAAGTAAGCTGTTGTTACCAAGTAGATGAATACAAAGTTGTAGAGAAAATAACATTGGCCAGGCGTCACGTAAAGGGAGGGCGGAGCCATCCAGATATCGGTAGTGTCGATACCAAGAGTAGTATCAGTATCTGATCGATTCTTGAGTGACTAAATCAATATTCATGTTTTTACAAAATCTGTTTTTATTGTTTACACAATGAGGGCAAAAACCAGTTACAGATAGGAGTTATTACATGTGATCTTTATTGGGCGATCTCATCATGGATGATTACAGAGAGAAATGTGTGTCTTTTTATGCAACCAGAAAAAAACTAAAGATGTGTAGCCTTACTCAGGTGTAATACGCTTTTCCACCACCTGTGGCAGTAATGACAATCTCAAACAAACAAGAAGACTGGAGCTTAAGTCATAGAGAAGTTTCATAGATGCCAAAATAATGACTAAAGTGGTGAAGCTGTAGTTTCATTTGTAATTAAATTTTATTGATTAATAATGATTGTATTTATTTGTTTTATTTGTTTCTTTTTTTTGTTTTTCCCTTTTTTATTTTAAATACGTTTTTGTGGTTGCAGATTTATTTTTAAATTTAAAATATTTATTTAATTTCTTAAAAAACATTGTTGTATAATTTGTTTTAATTATTGGTATTTATTGGTATTCATATTTAGTTTTTGCTCCAAATCTTTCTTTATTTATTCTTTTAAATCCTTTTTTGTGTGGTTGGAAACAAGAAAAGGATTTAAAAGTAGAAAAAAAAAAATTATCATAATATTTGCAGCCGAAACCTTTTTGTTTCAGTTTTGTTTTTGTTTTTTTTAATTCTTAGTAGTTTTTGTTTACAAATCTTTTTTTACAATTTTTTTTATTTATTTGGGGGAGGGGGGGGCAGGGCAGAGATCTTTTACAAATTATTTGTATAATTTTTTGTTCCAAATCTTTTTCTTTTTCATTTTAAATCCTTTTTTTTGTGTTGAATAATTTTTGGAAGGAACAAAATCAAGATTTAATTAAAATAAAAAATGTTTTTAAATATTTACAACCAAAACTTTTTTTTTATTATTTGTATTATTTCTTGTTCCAAATCTTTTTCCTTTTCATTTTAAGTCCTTTTTTGTGGTTAAGTATTTTCTATAGGAACAAAATTAACATTTAAATTAAAAAAAATAAAAATAAAAACATTTGCAACTAAAACTTTTTTGTAAATTTTTTTTATTATTATTATTATTTTTATTCTTTTTTATTTAAAATATTTTAATGTGAGTGTGAATGTTGTCTGTCTATCTGTGTTGGCCCTGCGATGAGGTGGCGACTTGTCCAGGGTGTACGCCGCCTTCCGCCCGATTGTAGCTGAGATAGGCGCCAGCGCCCCCCGCAACTCCAAAATGGAATAAGCGGTAGAAAATGGATGGATGGATGTATTCTTATTTGTTTTTGATTCCAAATCTTTCGAAATGTTTTATTGCTGAGATAGGCTCCAGAACCCCCCGCAGCCCCAAAAGGGACAAGCGGTAGAAAAAGGATGGATGATGGATTTAAAATATTTATTTTGCAGATATGTTTTATTTGTTTTCTAAATGCTTTTTTTTTTTGGTCGTGACGATTTTTTTTAGAGGGGGAATATGGAAAAGAAAAAGGAAATGATTTGAAATTAAAAATACTAATATTTGCAACCAAAACTTTTTTTTTTCTTTTTATTATTTGTATTATTTTTTGTTTTAAATCTTTTTTTTTTTTCATTTTAAATCCTTTTTTGTGGTTAAGCGTTTTCTGTGGGAACAAAATTAACATTTAAATAAAAATAAATACAACTTTTTTGTTCAATTTTTTTTTTGTTATTTGTATTCTTTTTTTTTTAATTCAATTTGTTTCATTCTTTTAATACTTTTTTGTGGTTAAGAATTAATTTTTTGGGAATTTGGTACAAAAAAATTAAAAATAATAATGTTTGCAACCAAAACTTGTTTTAGTTGTTTAAATTATTTGTATTTTTACTTGTTTTTGGTTCCAAATCTTTCTTTTACTTTAATTTAAAATATTTTTTTTGCAGACATGTTTTATTTTATTTTTTATTTTTTTTATTTTATTTTTTGTGCTTACGATTCAATGTTTTTGGGGAAAAAAGATTTGAAATTCTAAATAATATTTTAAACCAATGATTTTTTTGTTTCAATATTTTTTTTGTGTGTTATTTGTATAATTTTTTTCTGCCAAATATTTTTCTTTTTAAGTTTAAATCCTTTTTTTTTTGTGCTCAAGAATTTTTAAAAGGAACAAAATCAAGTTTAAAAAAAAACAAAAACATTTGCCACCAAAACTTTATTGTTTCAATTTTCTTTTAAACTATTTGTAAAAATAATTTTTTATGAGGTTATAATTTATGTATTTATTTATTTTTAGTTGCAGAAAAAAGACACATATATCTCTCCAAAGATGATCATTATTGATCACAACATGCCTATTAATGATAATAATAATGAAATGATACATTTTCCCTCTGACATGTTTCCATCATATATTTGGATATTTACATCATATTTATTTCCCCCCCCAAAGATGTCCCACCCCCGGATGTGACGGCTCAGGTCACATCACAGGAAACTACGCCTCTCACAGAAGGTAACACACAACCCGAGAAAGGCTCCTGCAAACACGTGCACACACACACATCACACACACACACACATGCACGCACACACACAGTCAGTCAGAGAGGCTGAGTGACAGTAGAAGCAGACAGGAACTACACACACATATTGCCATCATTCCAAGCATTTGTTCTCTGGTGACCACACCTCTCTCAACCTTATGTTATCAACTCCATACTTTCTGTTTTCAGTCTCTCTGGGTGCCCGCGTGCCAAGAAAAGTGGAATTAAAACTCCTACCAAGGACAACCAGGAGGACTCGGAGCTTTTAAAGTTCGTACCGCTCAGAAAAAGCCTTACTGTCTGCTTTTTTTTTTTTTTTTTAGCGAGGCCGAGGGTAAACGCTAGCGTGCAATGCAGAGGCGAGCAGACGTAGCGACCACGTGACTATCGGTCAGGCCCAGACATTGAGCTGCACATAGTGAAAGTGAAAGTGAAAGTACATCCAGTATCATGTTGCATTGCACACAAACAGTGGTGTAGTCTTACTGGTAGCATGCTAGCGTCGAAAATGGCTGACCCGGAGGTCGATCTTCTCGATGACGTCTAACCCGCGCCGTCCTCTCGCCTCTCTTCTCTTCTCTTCTCGCAGATGTCCGGTGCCGGGCTGCGACAGTCTGGGACACATCAGCGGCAAGTACGCCACGCACCGCAGCGCCTACGGCTGCCCGCTGGCGGCCCGCAGGCAGAAGGAGGGTCTCCTCAACGGGACCCCCTTCAACTGGAAGGCCTTCAAGACCGAAGGACCCACATGTCCCACGCCGGGATGCGACGGCTCGGGACACGCCAACGGCAGCTTCCTCACGCATCGCAGGTGGGCGGCGTGCACCACACGAACATGCTCGTTAGGCGAAGGTTGATATCAAACATCAGTCCGATACCTGCTGGAAAAACAAGTAGGAGGGTACATAAAAAGTCTGATGACAGGTGACATTTTTTACTAACATTTGTCAATGTTGTGAAGTAACTTGTACAAACCCCGTTTCCATATGAGTTGGGAAATTGTGTTCGATGTAAATATAAACAATGAGTTGCAAATCCCTTTCAACCCATATTCAGTTGAATATGCTACAAAGACAACATATTTGATGTTCAAACTGATAAACATATTTTTGTTGTCGCAAATAATCATTAACTTTAGAATTTGATGCCAGCAGCAAGTGACAAAGAAAATGAAAAAGCTGGCAATAAATACTGATAAAGTTGAGGAATGCTCATCAAACACTTATTTGGAACATCCCACAGGTGTGCAGGCTAATTGGGAACAGGTTGGTGCCATAAAAGCAGCCTCCCAAAAAATGCTCAGTCTTTCACAAGAAAAGATGTGGCGAGGTACACCCCTTTGTCCACAACTGCGTTAGCAAATAGTCAAACAGTTTAAGAACAACGTTTCTCAAAGTGCAATTGCAAGAAATTTAGGGATTTCAACATCTACGGTCCATTATATCATCAAAAGGTTCAGAGAATTTGGAGAAATCACTCCACTTAAGCGGTATGGCCGGAAACCAACATTGAATGACCGTGACCTTCGATCCCTCAGACGGCACTGTATCAAAGACCGACATCAATCTCTAAAGGATATCACCACATGGGCTCAAGAACACTTCAGAAAACCACTGTCACTAAATACAGTTGGTCACTACATCTGTAAGTGCAAGTTAAAGCTCTACTATGCAAAGCGAAAGCCATTTATCAACAACATCCAGAAACGCCGCCGGCTTCTCTGGGCCCCGAGATCATCTAAGATGGACTGGTGCAAAGTGGAAAAGTGTTCTGTGGTCTGACGAGTCAACATTTCATATTGTTTTTGGAAATATTCGACATAGTGTCATCCGGACCAAAAGGGAAGCGAACCATCCAGACTGTTATCGACGCGAAGTTCACAAGCCAGCATCTGTGATTGTATGGGGGTGCATTAGTGCCCAAGGCATGGGTAACTTACACATCTGTGAAGGGACCATTAATGCTGAAAGGTACATACAGGTTTTGGAACAACACATGCTGCCATCTAAGCGCCGTCTTTTTCATGGACGCCCCTGCTTATTTCAGCAATCAGTGGTGACCCTCGCCCCAACCTTGTTTGTGAATGACTGAGCATTTCATGGAAACTGCTTTTATACCCAATCATGGCACCCACCTGTTCCCAATTAGCCTGTTCACCTGTGGGATGTTCCAAATATGTGTGTGATGAGCATTCCTCAACTTTCTCAGTCTTTTTTGCCACTTGTGCCACCTTTTTTTAAAACATGTTAAAGGCGTCAAATTCCAATTGAGTTAATATTTGCAAAAAATAACGTTTTCCAGTTGGAACATTGAATATCTTGTTTTTGCAGTCTATTCAATTGAATATAAGTTGTAAAGGATTTGTAAATCATTTTATTTTGTTTTTATTTACGATTTACAAAACGTGCCAACTTCACTGGTTTTGGGTTCTTTACCTTTGTTCTGTGTTTGACTCATTTCACTTGATCAAACCTTTTCGAACATTGATATCAGATCATTATCGGCCAATACTTTGGGCTTTAAAAGCTGGTATTTATCAGAAGTGACATATGTGTGTGTACATATGTATGTATATGTATATATGTATGTATATGCATATATGTATGTATATGTATATATGTGTGTATATATGAATATATGTATATATGTGTGTATATATGTATGTATGTACAGTATATGTATGTGTATATATGTATGTATGTATGTACAGTATATGTATGTATATGTTTGTATATATATGTATGTATGTGTGTATGTATATATATATATATACATATATGTATGTATATATATAGATATGTATATATATATATATACATATATATATATATATATATGTATATATATGTATATAAATATATATATATATGTATATATATATATGTGTATACCGTATTTCCTTTAATTGCCGCAGGGTATATAGTATGCGCCTGCCTAGAATTACTGCCGGGTCAAACTCGTTTCGCAAAATAATTAGCGTATGCTTAGCATTACCGTCGGCTCAAGATTAACGCTGGGTCGAACTCGTTTCGCAAAATATTATTTTTATTAGCGCATGTCTAGAATTTCCGCCGGGTCAAAGTCGTTTCGCCAAATAATTAGCACATGCCTAGAATTTCACGAGTGACACTTCACCCGTCATCATTTTCAAAATGGAGGAGGCTGATTTCAATAATTTGAAATCGCATAAAGGGAAGAAGATGAAGAGCTATTCAGTAGGATTTAAGGTCCAAGCTATTGAACGTGCAAATCTAAAATAAAACAATTTTCTAAACTGGACTTTCAAACGAAGCAGGAGGTAATAAAGGAAGATCTCCATCGAGACAGAGAGACTTTTAAAACTGAAGAAAGATAAGGAAGACTCTTATAAAACAAGTTATCGTTGCTTTTGATCAGAAGGACCCGCGCATGGACTTCATTTATAAGTAAAGGTAAGACCATAATAAAGTTTTTTTTATTAAATATGCTTTTCATGATTGTATCTTTACATCACACTCAAATTTATAAGCGCAGGCCTAAATTTACCGCATGCCTTTGATAAGCGCCGGAGTGAGAAGAGCTTTTAAAATACTTATCGCATGCTTACCTTTACCGCATGCCTTTGGTAAACCCCGGAGTGAGAAGAGGTTTTAAATTAATTAACGCCCCGGCGGCAATTCAAGGAAATACGGTATATATAAATATATATACACACATATAAATGTACATACATATATATATATATATATATATATATATACACATGTACAGTGGGTACGGAAAGTATTCAGACCCCCTTAAATTTTTTACTCTTTGTTAAATTGCAGCCATGTGCTAAAATCGTTTAAGTTCATTATTTTCCTCATTAATGTACACACAGCACCCCGTATTAACAGAAAAACACAGAATTGTAGACATTTTTACAGATTTATTAAAAAAGAAAAACTGAAATATCACATGGACATAAGTATTCAGATCCTAGGCTCAGTATTGAGTGGAAGCACCCTTTTGAGCTAATACAGCCGTGAGTCTCCTTGGAAATGATGCAACTAGTTTTTCACACCTGGATTTGGAAATCCTCTGCCATTCCTCCTTGCTGATCCTCTCCAGTTCTGTCAGGTTGGATGGTGAACGTTGGTGGACAGCCATTTTGAGGTCTCTCCAGAGATGCTCAATTAGGTTCAAGTCAAGGCTCTGGCTGGGCCATTCAAGAACAGTCACAGAGTTGTTCCGAAGCCACTCCTTCGTCATTTTAGCTGTGTGCTTAGGGTCATTGTCTTGTTGGAAGGTGAACCGTCGGCCCAGTCTGAGATCCATAGCACTCTGGAAAAGGTTTTCGTCCAGGATATCTCTGTACTTGGCCGCATTCATCTTTCCGTCAATTGCAACCAGTCGTCCTGTCCCTGCAGCTGCAAAACACCCCCACAGCATGATGCTCCCACCACCACACTTGACTGTAGGGATGGTGTTGGGCAGGTGATGAGCGGTGCCTGGTTTTCTCCACACATACCGCTTAGAATTAAGGCCAAAAAGTTCTATCAGAGAATCTTATTTATCATAGTCTGGGAGTCCTTCATGTGTTTTTTGGCAAATTCTAAGCGGGCTTTCATGTGTCTTACTCTGAGGAGAGGGTTCCGTCGGGCCACTCTGCCATAAAGCCCTGACTGGTGGAGGGCCGCAGTGATGGTTGACTTCTTTGAACTTTCTCCCATCTCCTCACTGCATCTCTGGAGTTCAGCCACTGTGATCATTGGGTTCTTCTTTACCGCTCTCACCAAGGCTCTTCTCCCCCGATTGCTCAGTTTGGTTGGACGGGCAGCTCTTGGAAGAGTTCTTGTCATCCCATACGTCTTCCATTTAAGGATTATGGAGGCCACTGTGCTCTTGGGAACTTTAAGTGCAGCGGAATTGTTTTTGTATCCATGGCCAGATCTGTGCCTTGCCACAATTCTGTCTCTGAGCTCGTCGGGCAGTTCCTTCGACGTCATGATTCTCATCTGCTCTGACATGCACTGTGAGCTGTAAAGTCTTATATAGACAGGTGTGTGGCTTCCTTAATCAAGTCCAATCATTAGAATTAAACACAGCTGAACTCCAATGAAGGTGTAGAACCATGGACAGTACCTCAGGTAAGTATACAAGTGTCACAGCAAAGGGTCTGAATACTTATGTCCATGTGATATTTCAGTTTTTCTTTTTTAATAAATCTGTACAAATGTCTACAATTCTATGTTTTCCTGTCAATATGGGGTGCTGTGTGTACATTAAAAGGGAAAAAAATGAACTTAAATGATTTTAGCACATGGCTGCAATTTAACAAAGAGTAAAAAATTTAAAGGGGTCTGAATACTTTCCGTACCCACTGTATGTGTGTGTGTGTACACCGCCTCCAGCACAAATGCAGCTGGGATACGCTCCAGTGACCCCAAGAGGGCCAAGCGGTAGGAAATGGATGGATAGATGGATGGATGGTTACTTTGCATGCTGTCGGCTTTCAGCCTTTGGCCAAATTTGCTATAAAGTATAAAAAATGGTCAAATATCGACTTTTTTTATTCATATTTGATTGACTTAAATATGCGCGAGAATGCATTCAACTTTTGTTCATAATCCGCTACTTTTTTCCCCAATCAGTGCGTTTCAACATGTTGAGCGTCTATTGACTTCAATGGGGGAGCATAGTTTTTGTTTACTGCTGCCAATCCTCGGCTTTGCCCCGCCCACAACCATGGAGCATCTCTGGAGGTGCATGCAATGTGGGCTTGGCCTCAAATCCCTTTTTGATTGACAGCAAAGTGAGCCAATCAGCACTCTGGAACTCCATACCACTGCCTGAGCAGTTTTAGACATAATTCCTTCCGTGCTAAGGAGAATTTTACAATCCTGTAAGTGAGGATTTCTTTGTAGAATCGATCATCCTCGTATCTTTTATGGGAGACTGTCTTTAGAAAGTAGCTGAAAAGGAGCTTCCTCTACTTAAAAGAGCAGCAGCCCTAAAAGCAAACTCAAATAAGAATAAAGTTAAGGGTAGATCGGAAATAAACTTTTACTTTGCGCGTTCTAACACTAAAGATGTACTTTTCCTCTGCTTTCTAAAATCACTTGTGTACTCCAAGTAGTTGTGTACTCAGTATACTGTGTGTTACTTCCTATACTGTGTTACTTCTTGTATTGTGTGGTACTTCTTATACTATGTTACTTCTTCTACTGTGTTACTTCTTATAATGTGTGTTGCTTCTTATACTGTGTTACTTGTGATACTGTGTTACTTCTTGCAATGTATATTACTTATTATACTGTGTTACTTCTTATGTGTTACTTTTTATACTGTGTCACTTGTGATACCGTGTTACTTGTGATGCTGTGTTACTTCTTGCAATGTATATTACTTCTTATACTGTGTATTACTTCTTCCTATTTGTGTACTCCAAGTAGTTGTGTACTTAGCATACTGTGTGTTATTTCTTATACTGTCTTACTTGTGATACCGTGTTACTTGTGATACTGTGTTACTTCTTGCTATGTATATTACTTCTTATACTGTGTATTACTTCTTCCTATTTGTGTACTCCAAGAAGTTGTGTACTCCAAGTAGTTGTGTATTTAGTATACTGTGTACTTAGTATACTGTGTATAATGTCTTATACTGTGTTACTTCTTATACTCTGTTACTTCTTATAATGTATATTACTTCTTATACTGTCTGTTACTTCTTATACTGTGTGTTACTTCTGATGCTGTGTTACTTATTACAATGCATATTACTTTGTTTACTGTGTATTAATTCTTATACTGTGTGTTACTTCAGATACTGTGTATTACTTCTCATACTGTGTTACTTCTTATAATGCATATTACTTCTGATAACGTGTATTACATCTTATATTGTGTGTTACTTCTTATAGTGTGTTACTTCTTATAATGCATATTACTTCTGATAATGTGTATTACTTCTTATATTATGTGTTACTTCTTATATTGTGTGTTATTTCTTATACTTTGTTACTTATGTGTGTTACTTCTTATACTGTGTGTTACTTCTTACAATGTGTGTTACTTCTTATAAAGGGTGTTACTTCTTGTACTGTGTGTTACTTCTTACAATGTGTGTTACTTCTTATACTGTGTGTTACTTCTTACATTGTGTGTTACTTCTTATAATGGGTGTTACTTCTTATACTGTGTGTTACTTCTTACAATGTGTGTTACTTATTTTACTGTTTTACTTCTTACAATGTGTGTTACTTTATATACTGTGTGTTACGTCTTATACTGTGTTACTTCTTATCACGTGTATTACTTCTTATAATATCTATTACTTCTTATATTATGAGTTACTTCCTATACTGTGTTACTTCTTATCATGTGTATTACTTCCTATAGTGTGTGTTACTTCTTATACTGTGTTACTTCTTATATTGTGTATTACTTCTTGTACTCTGTGATACTTTTTATAGTGTGTTACTTATATCGTGTATCACTTCTTATACTGTGTTATTTCTTATAATGTGTTACTTCTTAGAATGTGTGTTACTTCCTATACTGTGTTACTTCTTAAATTGTGTGTTAATTCTTATAATGTGTGTTAAATTATTATATGGTGTGTTACTTCTTATACTTTGTTACTCTTACACTGTGAGGTACTTATTATGATGCGTGTTACTTCTTATGATCTGTGTTACTTCTTGCAATGTGCGTTATTTTTTATACTGAGTGCCACTTCTGATAATGTGTGTTACTTCTTATACAGTGTGTTACTTTTTATAATGTGGGTTACTTCTTTTACTGTGTGTTGCTTCTTACGCTGTGTGTTATTTCTAATGCAGTGTGTTACTTCTTATAATGTGTATTACTTCTTACACTGTGTGTCACTCTTTATACTGTGTGGTATTTCTTATACTGTGGGTTACTTCTTATACCGTGTTTTACTTCTTACAATATGTTACTTCTTACAGTGTGTGGGACTTCTTAGAATGTGTTACTTCTTACAATGTGTGTTACCTATTACAATGTGTGTTTCTTCTAACAATGTGTGTTACTTTTTACACTGTGTGTTACTTCTTACAATGTGTATTACTTCTTGCAATGTGTGTTACTTCTTATACTGTGTTTTACTTCTTACAACGTGTTACTTCTTATACTGTCACTTCATATTCTATGTGTTACTTTTTAGTATGAGTGTTACTCCTTATAATGTGTGTCACTTCTTATGATTTGTTATTTTTGATACTGTGTGTTATTTATTTTCCTGTGTGTTACTTCTTATAATGTGTGCTACTTCTTATAATGTGTGTTACTTCTTACAAAGTGTGTAATTTCTTATAAGATATGTTACCCCTTATAACTTGTGTTCCTTCTTATACTGTGTATTTACTTCTTAAAATGTGTGTTACATCATAAATTGGGTGTTACTTCTTATATTGTGTGTTATTACTTAAAATATTACTGCTTATACTGTGTGTTACTTCTTACAATGTATGTTACGTTTTACAATGTGTGTTTCTTATACTGTGTGTTAATTCTTGTACGGTGGGTGTGTTACTTCATATACAGTGTGTTACATGTTATACTGTGTGTTACTTCTTATACGGTCGGTATGTTACTTCATATACAGTGTGTTGCCTGTTATACCGTGTGTTACTTCTTATACTGTGTTACTTCTTATATGGTGTGTTACTTCTTATGTGGTGTGTTACTTCTTATACTGTGTGTTACTTTGTATGCTCTGTGTTACTTCTTATACTGCGTGTTACTTCTTATAATGTGTTACTCATATTGTGTGTTACTTATTACAATGTGTGTTACTTCCTGTATTGTGTGTTACTTCTTACAGTGAGTATTACTGTAAGATGCGTGTTAGTTCTTACAATGTGCATTACTTCTTACAATGTGTGTTACTTTTTATACTGTATGGTATTTTTTAATACTGTTTTTTACTTATACGATGCATTACTTCTTATAATGTATGTTACCTCTTATACTGTGTGTTACTTCTTACAGTGTGTCTTACTTTTTATACTGTGTTACTTCATATACTGTGTGTTACTTCTTATATTGAGTGTTACTTCTTATCATGTGTGTTACTTCTTTCATTGTGTGTTACCTCTTATGTCTGTGACATCTTATAATGTGTGTTAGTTTTGATACTGTGTGTTATTTCTTATCCTGTGTGTTACGTCTTATAATGTGTGCTACTTCTAAAACTGTGTGTTATTTCTTATATTGTGTTACTTCTTATAATGTGTGTCATTTCTTATAATGTGTGTTACTTCTTACAATGTTTGTTACTTCTTATACTGTTTGTTACTTCATAGACTGTGTTACTTCCTATACTGTGGGTTACTTCTTATACAGTGTGTCACTTTTTATACTGGGTGTTACTTCTTACAATGTGTTCTAATTATTATACTGTGTTACTTCTTACACTGTGTGTTACTTCTTATACTATGTGTTACTTTTTACAATGTGTGGTACTTCTTATACTGTGTTACTTCTCATACTGTGTGTTACTTCTTACAACGTGTTACTTCTTATACTGTTTGTTGTTTCTTACACTGTGTGTTACTTCATATACTTTGTGTTACTTCTTATACTGTGTTACTTCTTATACTGTTTGTTGTTTCTTACACTGTGTTACTTCATATACTTTGTGTTACGTTTAATACTGTGTTTCTTCATATACTTAGTGTTACTTCTTATACTGTATGTTACTCCTCATACTGTGTGTTACTTCATATACCGTGTGTTACTTCTTATGCTGTGTTACTTATTATAATTTGGTGTACTTCCTATATAGTGTGTTACTTTTTACAGTGTGTGTTACTTCTTACAATGTGTGTTTCTTCTTACATTTTGTGTTACTTCTTACAATGTGCATTACGTCTTACAATGTGTGTTTCTGCTTACAATATGTGTCACTTTTTATAATGTGTGTTACTTCTTACAATGTGAGTTACTACTTATAATGTGTGTTTCTTCTTATACTGTGTGTTATTTTTTATACTGTGTTTACTTCTTATAATGTGTGTTACCTCTCATACTGTTTGTTATTCCTTATGTTACTGTGTGTTACTTCTTACATTGTGTTACTTTATATAATGTGCGTTACTTATTATTATGCTTGTTACCTCTTGTACTATGTGTTATTTCTTATACTGTGTGTTACTTCTTATACTGTGTGTTACTTTTTATATGGTGTGTTATTTATTATACTGTGTGTTACTTCTTATACAGTTTGTTGATTCTTAAAATGTGTGTTACTTATACTGTGTGTTACTTCTTACAATGTGTGTTACTTCTCATACTGTGTTACTTCATATAATGTGTGTTACTTGTTATGTTGAGTGTTACTTCTTATCATGTGTGTTACTTCTTATACTGTGTTACTTCATATGCTGTGTGTTACTTCTTATGTTGACTGTTACTTCTTGTAATGCGTGTTAAGTTTGATACTCTGTTATTTCTTATCCTGTGTGTTACTTCTAAAATGTTGTGCTATTTCTTGTGTGTTACATCTTACAATGTGTGTTACTTTTTACAGTGTGTGTTACTTCTTACAGTGTGTGTTACTTTTTAAAATGTGTGTTACTTCTTACAATGTGTGTTACTTCTTACAATTTGTTTTACTTCTTATAATGTGTGTTACTTCTTACAATGGTTGTTATTTTTTACAATGTGTGTTACTTCTTATATTGTGTGTTGACTTCTTACAATGTGTGTTACTTCTTATATTGTGTGTTGACTTCTTACAATGTGTGTGTTCGTGCAGCCTCTCAGGATGCCCCAGAGCTTTGTATGCCAAGAAGAAAGCCAAGTTTCCCTCAGAAGAATATCTGACCACCAAGTTCCGGGCCAGTGATGGTGAGACATGCTTACCAACTTCTCCTTCCAAATGTAGTATAAATACTTCATAAACACAGGACAATTACTTCATAAACATCACAAACAGGTTGGCGTTTGTAATGCACAACAATGTGATAAGACACCAACATGTACTGAGTGAAAAATATGAACAATCTTGTTACAGTATCTGTAAAGTATTATTTCATGTTTTGTTAGTACACTACTGTAATTCTAATAACATGCATGACGTGCGGCTTGTATCATGATCGATATCAAAGTGACTCAATCGATGGTCTGTTTGGTCCAGCTGGCTGGGGATGTTTTTTCTCAGTTTATTTGGGTAAGCACTCCATTGATGTCGAAATGGATTGGCTTCAAATTCCACATTTTGCAGCTTCGAGTCACTTTCTTATCACTCTCTCGGCTTCCGCCTGCTCCAACGTCTCACTCTTCCTTTGTGCTCGCTTCTAGAAGCAGTAGTTCATCCTTAGTATGTTCAGCTTCAAAAAGATAAGGTTGTGAATTTGTCCTGATTTGTCCAAAAATAGTCTTTGTTGTTTGTTACCAAGTCTACACACTATACTTGCAGTGTGTATATTGTGTGTTGTTGATTCTCATATAGTGAAGTTCCCCTTTAAGTGTTGTCCGATACCAATGTCGATATCATACGATACAATATCAATAGGAATGCTACCTACTTGCATTATTTCGTAGTTAGAAAATGTTTGATCAAACAGATGGATCGTGTTTATTTTTATTTCAAACTTGTATAAAAAGTATGACAGGCATCAAAAAATGTCACTCAATTGGCAACAAAAAAGATTTTGATATATTTTTTCCAATATCGTTTAATATTTACTGAAGTGCAACAATTATTTGGATCTATTAAAAATACTACAGTTGTCAAAAATAAGTTTATTACGTTTGAGAGTGTTACTTGCATTGTTATTATTATATATTATATCGGGAGGAGAATTGATAAGATAGTTCCGGTTCCGATCCCGCTTTCAATTCTTCTTAACGATTCGTTCTTTATCGGTTCACATATTTTGGTACTTGAAGCAGACTTACTGTTAGCATGTTAGCTTTGTCAGCTATTGTACATGTATCGAGCCCAAAGTCACGTATTTTGGTACTTGAAGCATACATACTGTTAGCTGTGTTAGCTAGTTTTGCATGTTTACAGCCCAGAATCACATATTTTGGTACTTGAAGCAGTCTTATTGTTAGCATGTTAGCTTTGTTTGCTAGTTTTGCATATTTACAGCCCAAAGTCTCACATTTTGGTACTTGGCGCATACTAGTTGTTAGCATGTTAGCTTTGTCAGCTATTTTACATGTATACAGCCCAGAGTCACATATTTTGTTTTTTTGAAGCAAACTTACTATTAGCATGTTAGCTTTTTTTAGCTAGTTTTGCATCTTTACAGCCCAGAATCACATATTTTGGTACTTGACACATACTTACTGTTAGTATCTTATCTTTTTTAGCTAGTTTTGCATGTTTACAGCCCAGAGTCACATACGTTGGTACTTGAAGCATCCTTACTCTTAGTTTCTTAGCTTTGTTAGGTAGTTTTGCATGTTTAACAGCCCCGAGCCATATATTTTAGTGTTAGCATGTTAGCTTTGTCAGCTATTTTACATTAATACAGCCCAGAGTCACATATTTTGGTACTTGAAGCATAATCATTTTTAGGGGGTCAGCTTTGTTAGCTAGTTTTGCATATTTACAGCCCAGAATCACATATTTTGGTACTGGACACATACTTACCGTTAGTATCTTAGCTTTTTTAGCTAGTTTTGCATGTTTACAGCCCAGAGTCACATACGTTGCTACTTAAAGCATACTTACTTTTAGTTTCTTAGCTTTCTTAGCTAGTTTTGCATGTTTAACAGCCCAGAGCCATATATTTTAGTGTTAGCATGTTAGCTTTGTCAGCTATTTTACATTAATACAGCCCCGAGTCACATATTTTGGTACTTGAAGCATAGTCACTTTTAGCATGTTAGCTTTGTTAGCTAGTTTTGTATATTTACAGCCCAGAATCACGTATTTTGGTACTGAAAACATACTTACTGTTAGTGTCTTAGGTTTGTTAGCTAGTTTTGCATGTTTAAAGCCCACGGTCACATATTTTGATACTTGAAGCGTGTTTACTATTCGCATGCTAACCTCAGCATGTCAGCTTTGTTCGTCTAGTAAAAATGTCCACAAAGTTGGGAACATCAACAACACCCGGAAGAACCGTTAATGGAATCCCTTAGGAAAAAATGGAAAAGAAATACCAAAAAAGAACCGTGTTTTTTTTATTCCCATCCCTAATATTATGACTACATACATGCTAATTTGGCCACATTTAATGTAAACATCTCAACTATTCGACATTATTATTGTCAAATGCCGACAATTTTATCAGCATGTATGCTTTTAACTCTTTATAACAACCACCTTCAGTCGGACATGGCTTTAAAACGGTTTTAAGTTGCATTCAGAAACCTGACGTTTTTACGTAGTGTTGCTTTAAGAGTGCGCCTAAATGTGTTTTGTGTCCTTTTCACCTTTAGTTCTCGACAGCGACGAGGACATCAAGCAGCTGAACAAAGAAATCAGCGACCTCAACGAGTCCAACAACGAGATGGAGGCTGACATGGTCAACCTGCAGACTCAGGTGTGTGTGTGTGTGTGTGTGTGTGTGTGTGTGTTTGTTCTTGTATTCCTACCCGACTTAAGACGTCAACAAGGAAAAGAACCTTCCATATGAGGACCGGTGAACAATTTAGGACATAAATTATGGTCCCAATACGGAAAACCATTGCCTCTAATAGAAAATGTCTCATTTGCACCCCCTGTTGGTGAAATACATCAAAATTACGGTGGTCCTAAAAAGGAGGGATTTTTTAAATTGACTGTGTTTCGGTTTTAAAAGTGCTCCCCCTCTGGTCAACATATGAAATAACAAGTGTGTGTAAGAAATGGAAATGCGCCCCTTTGGCCAAAATCGATAAAAAAAAATGTTTTAAATATGTATATAGAGACATACTGTAATAACTTGTAGTAAATAATGAAGATTTAAAAAAAAACATTATAAACAATAAATAAAAACAATAAATAAATGAACTAAAAGCAGTGTGTCGACTTTCTTCTCATAAAATTGTGAACAATTTCTCATATTCTTTCTGTTTCTGTAATACAGCAATATTTTCTTTCAAAATTATGACTTTTTTATATAAAATTAATACTTCTGAAAGCAAAATGGTGACATTTTTTTAATACAAAATTCTGACTTTTAACGCAATATTGCCAGTTTTTTTGTTGTTCCTGTAAAACAGTGACATTTTTTTTGTAAAATTATGAATTTGGTCATAATTTTTGCAGAGTACAATTCTGATTATTATTATTACGATACTGCCAACATTTAAAATTGTTGTCATAAAATTATGACTTTTGTCATAATATTGCCAAGTAAAATTCCGATGATTATTATAATATTGCCAAAATTTTAACGGTTTCTTATAAAATTGTGACTTTTGTCATGATTTTGCCAAGTAAAATTCCGATTATTATAATATTGCCAAAATGTTAAAGTTTTCTTTTAAAATTGTGACTTTTGACGAGTAAAATTACGACTCTGTTCATAAAATTTCCAAAATTGTAAGCTTTTCGTGTAAAACGGCGAGTGTTGTTGAGTAAAATTCCAACTTTTATCATAACAGTGCACAAATGTTCAGTTTTTCTTGAAAAATTTTGAGTTGGATCGACTTTTTTTTCTTATGCTACTGCCAAAATTTTAACTTTTTCTTGTGAAATTCCAACATAGTTTTCTCAACAAGCTTTTTTATATTTGCATAGTATGTATATATTGTTAATGTTGTAAATACAAATCTTTATATATTAAGAAAGGGTGATCCTAAAAAGGTAGGCATGAGATGCAATACAGCATAAATCACACGAGGAATGTTACTGAAACTAAAACTGTTGCCAGGCAAAAAATTACTAAAATACAATTTTTTTATTTTTTTTTAATGCACCAAAATTACAATTTTAATTCATATTGATTCACCTAAACTCAAAAGTAGCACATTTCCATACCATTGTTGCAAGTGGCAGACACCGTCTCAAACACTTTGCGGGCAAACAAACCTATTTGTCAAGGAAAGGTGTCAAAAGTATCATTTTGTAACGGCACATCCTTAAAATACTTAAAATGTTAGCATGATAGTTTCTGTTAGTTGTTTTACATATATACGCCTCAGTCATTTGTTACCATGCTGACATTAGCAGGCTAGCTTTTTGAGCACATTTTTCCGATATACACCTCAGAGTCAACGACTTGTTAGCATGTTAGCTTTGTTATTTTGCATATATTAGCATGTTGACTTTAGCATGTTAGCTTTTTTTTAGCTTTTTTCACATGTTTACGCTTAACATGCCAACTTTAGCATGTAAACTTTTTTTTTTTTAGCTTTTTTGCATTTATACAGTGCAGAGCCTAATATTTTAGTTTAGTTTAGCCTTTATTTGAAGGGACAATGCACAGAAACATTAAGCTCAAAGGCAGATATGTTTTGTACCAGATTATAGCTAAATAGCTAATTTCCATCTGCAGTCTTTGGCTACCTAAATTAAAGGGATACCAAAATCATGCAATAAAATGATGACAAAAAAATCATACTGTAGCATGTAATCAAATTAAGAAAAGTCATAAAATGCCCTTTAATGGACACATTCTTAATATACAATACAACCACACCTCATTTAAATCATCACACAAAGACAGTACATGCTCTTGTTCACATCTTTCATTATTTGTAAAAACAACCATGATTTTAACGGACACACCTCACAATTTACAACAAAAATGCTCTCATGGAAAAATATAATACACGTTAAGTTGTTGTGTCAAACATAGTGGCCACCTTAGTGACCGTGTGAGCAGCTTTGATTGCTCCAGAACCACTTTTTTAACTTCAATTGTGAATGAAGAGGTGGAGGCTCGTGTGTTTGATACAAATCCCGTTTTCATATGAGCTGGGAAATTGTGTTAGATGTAAATATAAACGGAATACAATGATTTGCAAATCCTTTTCAACCCATATTCAGTTGAATGCACTACAAAGACAAGATATTTGATGCTCAAACTCATAAACTTTATTTTTT
>NC_084616.1:20584668-20722168 GCF_033978795.1 Nerophis ophidion | reverse complement strand
CCGAAAATAATACGTTACAGTAGTCGAGGCGAGACGTAACAAACGCATGGATAATGATCTCAGCGTCTTTAGTGGACAGAATGGAGCGAATTTTAGCGATATTACGGAGATGAAAGAAGGCCATTTTAGTAACGCTTTTAATGTGTGCCTCAAAGGAGAGAGTTGGGTCTAAGATAATACCCAGATTCTTTACCGTGTCGCCTTGTTTAATTGTTTGGTTGTCAAATGTTAGAGTTGTACTATTAAATAGAGTTCGGTGTCTAGCAGGACCGATAATCAGCATTTCCGTTTTTTTGGCGTTGAGTTGCAAAAAGTTAGCGGACATCCATTGTTTAATTTCATTAAGACACGCCTCCAGCTGACTACAATCCGGCGTGTTGGTCAGCTTTAGGGGCATGTAAAGTTGGGTGTCATCAGCATAACAGTGAAAGCTAACACCGTATTTGCGTATGATGTCACCTAGCGGCAGCATGTAGATGCTGAAGAGTGCAGGGCCAAGGACCGAACCCTGGGGAACTCCACACGTTACCTTAACGTAGTCCGAGGTCACATTGTTATGGGAGACACACTGCATCCTATCAGTAAGATAAGAGTTAAACCGAGACAGGGCTAAGTCTGACATACCAATTCGTGTTTTGATACGTTCTAATAAAATATTATGATCGACGGTATCGAAAGCAGCGCTAAGATCGAGGAGCAGCAACATAGATGACGCATCAGAATCCATCGTTAGCAATAGATCATTAGTCATTTTTGCGAGGGCTGTCTCCGTTGAGTGATTTGCTCTGAAACCGGATTGAAAGGTTTCACATAGATTGTTAGACGCTAAGTGTTCATTTAACTGCTCCGCAACAATTTTTTCAAGGATTTTTGAAATAAAGGGAAGGTGAGACACCGGTCGGTAGTTTACCATGAGGTCAGGATCGAGGTTAGGTCTTTTAAGAAGAGGATGAATAACCGCTTTTTTGAATGCTAGGGGAACAGTGCCCGAGGAGAGTGATAAGTTTATAATATTTAGCACTGATGGACCTAATAATACAAAGAGCTCCTTGATCAGTTTCCCAGGAAGAGGGTCAAGTAAGCATGTTGTCTGTTTTATTCCATTTACACGTTGTAACAATTCCTCTAATGTTATTTCCTCAAAACGAGAGAAACTATTTTGGAGGGCAGTATCCGCCGTATATACCATCGTGTCAGTGTTAATAGAACCCCGTTGTAGCTGGGACGCATTGTCTTTAATCTCCTTTCTAATGACTTCAATTTTCTTACTAAAGAATTGCATAAAGTCATCAGCTGAGTGGGTTGAACTACTGGAAGGGGTCCCTTGTTGGGTTAGCGATGCTACCGTACTAAACAAAAATTTAGGATCGTTTTTATTACGGTGGATGAGATTTGAGTAGTATTTAGCTTTAGCTAAGGTAAGCATGCGTTTATAAGTTATTAAACCATCACTCCATGCTTGATGGTGCACCTCAAGTTTAGTCGTGCGCCATTTGCGTTCCAGCTTTCTACATAATAATTTCTGAGCTCTAATTTCTTCTGTAAACCACGGGGTGCGCTTTTTTGGAGCCTTTTTTAACTTTAGCGGTGCTATGTTATCAATGGTTTCGCGCAGGGTGTCGTTAAAGTTGTTAGTGAGGTTATCAATAAAGCCCACATACTTTGGGAATGGTGCCATAACCGAGGGCAGTAGATCAGCAAGAGTTGTCGTTGTGGCCGTATTAATGTTGCGGCTGCTATAGCAGTTATTATTATTATTAGTTTGACGAACATGCGTCTGAACCTCGAATTTTATAAGGTAATGATCGGACAATACTTTAGTATACGGGAGTATCGTAACTTTGGAGACGGTGATACCCCTGACAAGCACTAGGTCTATCGTATTACCGTTGCGATGCGTGGGTTCATTTATTATTTGTGTGAGACCACAGCTATCAATTACAGTCTGGAGCGCTACGCACGGTGGGTCCGATGGGGTATTTATATGGATATTAAAGTCCCCCATTATGATTATATTATCGGCGTGTGTCACTAGATCAGCAACGAACTCTGAAAATTCATTGATAAAGTCCGAATAGGGCCCTGGGGGGCGGTAGATAACAGCCAGGTGTAGAGGCAGCGGTGTGACAGACTTCATAGTAAGCACCTCAAACGATTTATATTTATTATTTATGTTAGGACTAAGGTTAAAGTTTTCGTTGTATATTAGTGCGACCCCCCCACCCCTTTTAAGCGGACGGGCAATATGCGCATGTGTAAAGTTAGGAGGACATGCCTCATTTAGCGCAAAAAAGTCGTTTGGTTTAAGCCAGGTTTCGCTGAGACCGATGACATTAAGATTGTTGTCTCTGATAATATCATTAACTAATAACGTTTTGGGAGACAATGATCTTATGTTTAAAAAACCTATATTATAGGTAGTGGGCTGTTTTAGGGAGTTTTTGATCAAATTATCTGCAGTAGCAATATTAATAATGTTGTGTTTCTTATGCCCAGTGCATTTAGTATAGTTACGACCATATCTAGGAATTGATACGACAGGAATTTTCCGATTGTTTGTTTGTTGCTTTGATAAACTGCACGCATCATGGTTAGCCTCCTCAGTAACGGGGATTTTCCGATTGTTTGTTTGTTGCTTTGATAAACTGCACGCATCATAGTTAGCCACCTCAGTAACACACATGTCCAACTCTGAAACACTCAAAGCAGAAAAAACGTGTTCTAATTTAACTGACTCCTTACCCAGACCAGTAGTCTCGCATTTTCCATTTAAATCCGTCTTCATGATGGAGGGAAGTGGTGTTCTGTGGGGATTAGCCTTCTGCTTTGTTTTTAGCCCCGCTCGACATCCGCGTTTCCGATCACACCGCTGGCGTCTGCTCCGTAGACGGCCCCCGCTGGTACTAGACTCCCCTGCTTCACAGGCCGCTGGATGTAGCCGCCGACGTATTCCCATGCTAGTTAGCATGTTTAGCACGCACGCGTCTATCAGTCCAAAACGGCCCGATATGTCCACATCCAGAAGTGTCTGGCGGTCGTACGTGATCACGGAGTGACCACGATGTGAGCCAGCCATAAAGTCTGTGGAATTGTCCGGTATTTCTGACAAATGTTTCATCTTTAGCAGGAGCTCCGCGAGGACGCAGCCCGGGTACTGATTAATGCGAAGGGCTACCAGTTTGATACACACTTAAGTAAATTGCTAGAAATAATCCTTCCTTCCTTCCTTCCTTCCTTCCTTCCTTCCTTCCTTCTTTCCTTCCTAATACTGTTTATTGCAGGTGTCACCAACCTTCCTTCCTTCCTTCCTTCCTTCCTTCCTAATAAGGGGTCACCAACCTTTTTGAAACCAAGAGCTACTTCTTGGGTACTGATTAATGCGAAGGGCTACCAGTTTGATACACACTTAAATAAATTGCCAGAAATAGTCCATTTGCTCAATTTACCTTTAATAAATACATCTATATATATATATATATATAAATGGGTATTTCTGTCTGTCATTCCGTCGTACATTTTTTTATTCTTTTGTAGAGAATAAATGATGAAAAAAAACACTTATTGGAACGGTTTAAAAGAGGAGAAAACAGGAAAAAAATCCAAATTAAATTTTTAAACATGGTTTATCTTCAATTTCGACTCTTTAAAATTCAAAATTCAACCGAAAAAAATGAAGAGAAAAACTAGCTAATTCGAATCTTTTTGTAAAAATTTTAAAAAAAATTTATGGAACATCATTAGTAATTTTTCCTGATTAAGATTAATTTTAGAATTTTGATGACATGTTTTAAATAGGTTAAAATCCAATCTGCACTTTGGTAGAATATATAACAAATTGGACCAAGCTATATTTCTAACAAAGACAAATCATTATTTCTTCTAGATTTTCCTGGACAAAAATTTTAAAAGAAATTGAAAAGACTTTGAAATAAAATTTACATTTTATTCTAAAGATGTTCTAGATTTGCCAGAATATTTTTATTTCTATTTTAATCATAATAGGTTTGAAGAAATATTTCACAAATATTATTCGTCGAAAAATCAGAAGCTAAAATGAAGAATTTAATTAAAATGTATTTATTATTCTTTACAATAAAAACATTATTTTACTTGAACATTGATTTAAATTGTCAGGAAAGAAGAGGAAGGAATTCAAAAGGTAAAATGTGTTTTATATGTGTTTAAAAAACCTAAAATCATTTTTAAGTTTGTATTTTTTCTCTAAAATTGTCTTTCTGAAAGTTATAAGAAGCAAAGTAAAGAAATAAATGAATTTATTTAAACAAGTGAAGACCAAGTCTTCAAAATATTTTCTTGGATTTTCAAATTCTATTTGAGTTTTTTCTCTCTTAGAATTAAAAATGTCAAGCGAAGCGAGACCAGCTTGCTAGTAAATAAATACAATGTTAAAAATAGAGGCAGCTCACTGGTAAGTGCTGCTATTTGAGCTATTTTTAGAACAGGCCAGCGGGCTACTCATCTGGTCCTTACGGGCTACCTGGTGCCCGCGGGCAGCGCCTTGGTGACCCCTGCTGCATGGGAACCAATCAGTACTATTGATTCACCTAAACTCAAAGGTAGCACATTTCCATCCCTTTGTTGCAAGTGGTTAACACCGTCTCAAACACTTGGCGGGCAAACAGGCCTATTTAAAATGCTATTCAAAAAGTGGACTTAAAGAGCACACAGGTGAAATTTGATGAGAAAAAGATGCTATTTTGACTCTGATAACAATAATTGTTAGTTGGTTTTGCATGTTTAACGGCCCAGACACACATATTTTGGTACTTGAAGCATACTTACTGTTAGCATGTTAGCTTTGTTTGCTATTTTTGCATGTTTAACAGCCCAGAATCATACATTTTGGTACTTGACACATACCTACTGTTAGCATGTTAGCTTTGTTTGCTATTTTTACATGTTTAACAACCCACAGTCATATAATTCGGTACTTGACCCATACCTACTGTTAGCATGTTAGCTTTCTTTGCTATTTTTGCATGTTTAACAGCCCACATTCATATAGTTTGGTACATGACGTATGCTTACTCTTAGCATGTTAGCATTTTTTTTCATGTTTAACAGCCCAGAGTCATATATTTTTGTACTTGACACATACTTACTTTTAGCATGTTAGCTTTGTTTGCTATTTCTGCATGTTTAACAGCCCATAGTTATATATTTTGGTACTTGACGCATAACTACTGTTAGCATGTTAGCTTTGTTTGTTATTTTTGCATGTATAACAGCCCCAACTCATATAGTTTGGTACTTGACGTATACTTACTCTTAGCATGTTAGCATTTTTTTTCATGTTTAACAGCCCACAGTCATATATTTTGGTACTTAACGCATACCTACTGTTAGCATGTTAGCTTTGTTTGCTATTTTTGCATGTTTAAGAACCCAGAGTCATATATTTTTGTACTTGACACATACTTACTTTTAGCATGTTAGCTTTGTTTTTTATTTTTGCATGTTTAACAGCCCACAGTCATATATTTTGGAACTTGACACATACCTACTGTTAGCATGTTAGCTTTATAAGCTATTTTCGCATGTTAAACAACCCACAGTCATATATTTCGGTACTTGACCCATACCAACTGTTAGCATGTTAGCGCTGTATGCTATTTTTGCATGTTTAACAACCCACATTAATATAGTTAGGTACTTGACGTATACCTACTCTTAGCATATTAGCAATTTTTTTCATGTTTAACAGCCCAGAGTCATATATTTTGGTACTTGACGCATACTTACTGTTAGCATGTTAGCTTTTTTTGTTATTTTTGCATGTTTAACAACCCACAGTCATATATTTCGGTACTTGACCCATACCAACTGTTAGCATGTTAGCGCTGTTTGCTAATTTTACATGTTTAACAGCCCACATTCATATAGTTTGGTACTTAACGTGTACTTACTCTTAGCATGTTATCAATTTTTTTCATGTTTAACAGCACAGAATCATATATTTTGGTACTTGATGCATACCTATTGTTAGCATGTTAGCTTTACTAGCTATTTTTGCATATTTAACCGCGTATAGTTATATATTTTTGTACTTGACACATACTTACTTTCAGCATGTTTGCTATTTTCACATGTTTACCAGCCCACAGTTATATATTTTGATACTTGACACATACCTACTGTTAGCATGTTAGCGTTATTAGCATTTTTTTGAATGTTTTACGGCCTATAGTCATATATAATTGTTGGCTTTGTTTGCTATTTTCGCATGTTTAAGAGCCCACAGTCATGTAGTTTGGTACTTGACCCATACCTACTGTTAGCATGTTAGCTTTGTTTGCTATTTTCGCATGTTTAACAGCCCACATTCATATAGTTTGGTACTTGATGCATACCTACTGTTAGCATGTTAGCTTTGTTAGCTATTTTTGCATGTTTAACAGCCCACAGTCATAAATTGTTGTTTTTGAAGCATACTTACTGTTAGCATGTTAACTGTGTTAGCTATTGTTGGTTGTCTAACAGCACCGAGTCATATATTTTGGTTTTTGAAGCGTACGTACTGTTAGCATGTTAGCTTTATTAGCTATTTTTGCATGTTTAACAGCCTATACTCATATATTTTTGTACTTGACACATACGTACTTTTAGCATGTTAGCTTTGTTTGCTATTTTTGCATGTTTAACAGCCAACATTCATATAGTTTGGTACTTGACGCATACTTACTGTTAGCATGTTAGCTTTGTTAGCTATTTTTGCATGTTTAACAGCCCATAGTCATATATTTTTGTTTTTGAAGCATACTTACTGTTAGCATGTTAGCTCTGTTAGCTATTGTTGCTTGTCTAACAGCCCAGAGTCATATATTTTGGTTTTTGAAGCGTACATACTGTTAGCATGTTAGCTTTATCAGCTATTTTTGCATGTTCAATGGCCTATAGTCATATATTTTTGTACTTGACACATACTTACTTCCAGCATGTTGGCTTTGTTTGCTATTTTCGCATGTTTAACAGCCCACAGTCATATATCTTGGTACTTGACGCATACCTACTGTTAGCATGTTAGCTTTGTTTGCTATTTTTGCATGTTTAACAACCCACAGTCATATATTTTGGTACTTGAACCATACCAACTGTTAGCATGTTAGCTTTGTTCACTACTTTTGCATGTTTAAGAGCCCAAAATCATATAGTTTGGTACTTGACATAAACCTACTGTTAGCATGTTAGCTTTTTTTTCATGTTTAACAGTCCAGAGTCATATATTTTGGTAGTTGATGCATACCTACTGTTAGCATGTTAGCTTTATTAGCTATTTTTGCATACTTAACCGCCTATAGTCATATATTTTTGTACCAAACACATACTTACTTTCAGCATGTTAGCTCTGTTTGCTATTTTCGCATGTTTAACAGCCCACACATATATTTTTGTACTTGCCCCATGTTGGATGTTTGCAGGTGTACACATATTTTTGTCATATTTTTGTTACTTGACACTTTTTTTTTTTTTTTAGCAATTTGAAACACACTAAGTAGCCATCCGTCTGTTTCCGCGACTTGAAAGTGTGTGTGGTTCTCAGCAGGAGCCGATCACGGAGCAGAACCTGGACAGCTACGTGAGCACCCTGACCAACATGTACACCAACAAGGACTGCTTCCAGAGCCCCGAGAACAAGGCCCTGCTGGAGAGCATCAACAAAGCTGTGAAGGGCATCAAAGTCTGAGGTGCCCGGACGGGGTCGAAGGGGCCGTCGGCGTTCACACGCGTTGTGATTCGGCAGCAACAACAACAACAACAACAACAACAAAAGGGAATTCAGGTTATTTTAATAAACACAACCCAGGGAGCAAATCTGCGTGAAGAAAAAGTGACGAGGACCAAAACCCCATCATGCTGCTTCTGGGATCAGACGGAGGACGGCGCACCGGGACGGGAAGATTGGTTCTGTAGCATCCCCCCTCCCCCCCTCCCCCCAACACACACACACACACACACACACACACACACACACACACCAGCAATACGACGCATGCACTGACCGGAATGTTCTAAGGGAAGCAAAGCGGCGAGCTGATCCAGGACCAGCGCAGGTTGTGTCCATGTTGGGGGAAAAAAACAAAAAAAACGACAACTTTGTGTTTGTATTTATTTTTTTAAAGTCACGGTGTGCTGACATCAAAGCATTTCTATCATATTTCTTGTTATATATGAATTATTTGTCAAATTCTAACTTATTGACATTTATGTTATTGAGGTTTATTTATTTGAATCAATTTATTTATTGACTTTGTAACACTAAAAAAAAAAAAAAAAAAAAAAAAAAATTAAGCATCTTTACTGATTAATATGGAAGGCGTCCATATTTTGAGAATCTATATTGATAACCGTCGAGGCTTATCTTTCTTTTGGAGTACTGTACTTTTTCAAACAAATGTTTTATAACAGAAAACAAAAATTGGGGGATTTTATTTCTTTCTTGTTCGTTTTTTCTTATTTTTTGTTGGTTTACACTACTGAAAAAAAAAGTCAAAGTATGTATTTATTATTTATTTAATATGAAAGAAATTGACTGACGGCTGTGTATTTATTTTGTTATTTATGTGCGTGACGATGAGAAGTGAGCGAGTAGTCCACTGCTAACATGGAAATAAAGAACTCGGCATGGATATTGTTTGATGACTTAGATTACTGTAAACGGACTTATGTTCATTACTATACGCATACTTATGTTCTTTACTGTACACAGTTTTGTTCATTACTTAACACAGACTTATGTTCATTTCTGTACGCAATTATGTTCATTACTGTACACAGTTATGTTCATTACTGTGCACTTATGTTCATTACTGTACACAGACTTATGTCCATTACTGTACACATACTTATGTTCTTTACTGTACACAGTTTTGTTCATTACTGTACACCGACTTATGTTCATTACTGTACAGTTATATTCATTACTGTACACAGTTTTGTTCATTACTGTACACAGACTTATGTTCTTTACTGTACACAGTTTTGTTCATTACTGTACACGGACTTATGTTCATTTCTGTACGCAGTTATGTTCATTACTGTACACAGGGGTTACATTCATTACTGTAAACAATTATGTTCATTACTGTACAGAGACCAATGTTCATTAATGTACACAGTCGTGGCCATTACTGTACACCAACTTATGCTCATTACTGTACACAGTTATGTTCATTAATGTACACACTTATGTTCATTAATGTACACAGTTATGTTCATTAATGTACACACTTATGTTCATTAATGTACGTAGTTATGTTCATTACTGTACACATAGTTATGTTCATTGCGGTACACAGATTTATGTTCATTACTGTACACAGACTTATGTTCATTACTGTACACAGACTTATGTTCATTACTGTACTCAGATATGTTCATTACTGTACAGTTATTTATGTTCATTACTGTACACTGTTATGTTCATTACTGTACACAGTTATGTTCATGACTGTACACAGACTTATGTTCATTACTGTACACAGTTATGTTCATGACTGTACACAGACTTATGTTCATTACTGTCCACAGTTATGTTCATGACTGTACACAGACGTATGTTCATTACTGTACACTAATGTATGTTTATTACTGTACACAGATTTATGTTCATTACTGTGCACAAACTTCTGTTCACTACTGTACGCAAACTTATGTTCATCACTGTACACAGAGTAATGTTCATTACTGTACACAGTTATGTTCATGTTTGTACAGTTATGTTCATTAATGCACACAGACTTATGTTCATTATTCCACACAGTTATGTTCATTAATGCACTAAGACTTATGTTGATTACTGTACACAGACTTATGTTCATTACTGTACACAGTTATGTTCATTTTTGTACATAGTTATGTTCATTAGTATACACACTTATGTTCATTATTGGACACGGTAATGTTCATTAATGCACTTAGACTTATGTTCATTAATGTACGCAGTTATGTTCATTACTGTACACAGACTTATGTTCATAACTACGCAGACGTATGTTCATACACATAGTTTTGTTCACTACTGTACCCACTTACATTCATTACTGTACATATAATTGTGTTCATTACTGTACACGGTTATGTCCATTACTGTATACAGACTTATGTTCATTAATGTACACAGTCATGTTCATTACTGTACAGTTATGTTCATTACTGTACACAGACCTATGTTCATTACTGTAAACTGTTATGTTCATTACTGTACACAGACTTATGTTCATTACTGTATAGTTATGTTCATGACTGTACTTGGTTACTTTGATTACTGTACACAGACCTATGTTCATAACTGTAAACAGTTATGAACATTACTGTACACAGACTTATGTTCGTTAATGTACACAGTCATGTTCATTACTGTACATAGACCTATGTTTACTACTGTACACAGACCTATGTTCATTACTGTAAACTGTTATGTTCATTGCTGTACACAGACTTATGTTCATTACTGTATAGTTATGTTCATGACTGTACTTGGTTACTTTGATTACTGTACACAGACCTATGTTCATAACTGTAAACAGTTAAGTTCATTACTGTACACAGACTTATGTTCATTAATGTACACAGTCATGTGCATTACTGTACACAGACTTATGTTCATTACTGTAAACAGTTATGTTCATTACTGTACAGTAATGTTCATTACTGTACACAGACTTATGTTCATTACTGTCCAGTTATGTTCATGAATGTACTTGGTTACTTTGATTACTGTACACATACCTATGTTCATAACTGTAAACTGTTATGTTCATTACTGTACAGTTATGTTCATTACTGTACACAGACTTATGTTCATTAATGTACACAGTCATGTTCATTACTGTACATAGACCTATGTTTATTATTGTACACAGACTTATGTTCATTACTGCAAACAGTTATGTTCATTACTGTACAGTTATATTCATGACTGTACACAGACTTATGTTCATTACTGTACAATTATGTTCATGACTGTACTTGGTTACTTTGATTACTGTACACAACAGACCTATGTTCATTACTGTAAACAGTTATGTTCATGACTGTACACAGACTTATGTTCATTACTGTAAACAGTTATGTTCATTACTGTAAACAGTTATGTTCATGACTGTACACAGACTTATGTTCATTACTGTAAACAGTTATGTTCATGACTGTACACAGACTTATGTTCATTACTGTAAACAGTTATGTTCATTACTGTAAACAGTTATGTTCATGACTGTACACAGACTTATGTTCATTACTGTAAACAGTTATGTTCATGACTGTACACAGACTTATGTTCATTACTGTAAACAGTTATGTTCATTACTGTAAACAGTTATGTTCATTACTGTACACAGACTTATGTTCATTAATGTACAGTTATGTTCATGACTGTACTTGGTTACTCTGAGTATTGTACACAGACTTATCTTCATTACTGTACTTGGTTACTTTGATTACTGTACACAGCAGCTGGTTGCAAGGACTGCAAGCGACCGCTGTTGTGTTCTGGGTTTCGAACCAGCGCACGTTTGCTCAGTGGCAGACCCCCCCCCACCCCCCGAGCATTTTGTAGCAGCCGACATGGCTCCTTACGAACCTCTTGGACGCACAGTAGGGAAAGAGGGGTTCATACGGCCCACGTTCTGGATCTCGCGTGAGAGGAAGAGGGGGGGAAGGGTCATGGGGGGGCTAAAACCCCTTGCAATGCAGTCTGCTGGAATCGACGGAAAGCGCAGCAAAACTGTGGTCCAAGAGACATTTGAAGGGACTCTTACTGCCCGCCCCAAATTTGTCACGTTTCATGTGTCAGGTAAAACTGTGGTCCAAGAGACATTTGAAGGGGCTCTTACTGCCCGCCCCAAATTTGTCACGTTTCATGTGTCAGGTAAAGGAACCCGCTTCCCGCCGTGGCGTTTTTTTCTCTTCATTTCCGTGTCCGTTTGAGTCTCTGTGTTACGATGAATATTGTTCCGAATACGATGAGACACGCACCCTTGTAGCCTTACGGTAGGACGTCCATTCGTTTCCACGCACAAAGTGCCACCAACAGGAAAAAAAAACCAAGTGGCTATTTCCGCGGCGCCGGCGGGGGAGAGAGCGCCGCCCGGATTGTTTGCGATGCCTTTATTTCTCCGCCCAGATGACTCTCTATATTCCTTCTGTATAGATAGATTTGAAAGAAACGTATATATGAGAATAGAAACATGCATATATTTTTACAGTGACTTGTGCCGGGCGGTTCCACCACGACCTGCTCGCCCGTGGCTTTAAGAAACACCCTCCAGAGAGTGCTCCTGTGCCCCGCCCCCTTTTCTGCGCCCTCACCTGAACCAGGTGTCACGCGGCCGCGCGTCTACGTTCACACGCAAATACAACAAAAAACGCGCCGTTCTTCCATACAACCCCACCGCTTGTTTGGGACTTAACGAATCTTCATTTGTGCGTTCCTCGTCCAAAAGTGCGGTTTTCAAAATAAATGCAATACTCAAAACAGTATTGACAGTAATATTATCAATTAAATTTACCGTATTTCCTTGAATTGCCGCCGGGGCGCCTAATTCATTTAAAACCTCTTCTCACTCCTGCGCTTACCAAAGGCATGCGGTAAAAGTAAGCATGCACTAAATATTTTAAAACCTCTTCTCACTCCAGCACTTACCAAAGGCATGCAGTAAAAATTTGAGTGTAATGTAAGCTTGGACCTTAAATGCTACTGAATAGCTCTTAATCTTCTTCCCTTTTTGCGATTTCAAATTACCGGTATTGAAATCAGCCTCCTAAATTTTGAAAATGATGACAGGGGAAGTGTGACTCGTGACGTCACGAGTTTGACCAGGCGGTAGTTCAAGGCAGGCGCGTACTATATGCCCTGCGGCAATTCAAGGAAATACAGTATTTTATTTCATTTTTAATCCCAAATTTTTAAATACATTTTTAGGTTTTGTTTTTTGCTTTATTATTATTATATATATATATATATTTAATCAATACTCCCAAATTATAAATCGATTTATAATCAAAATAAGTAAAAAAAAAAAAATAAATATATTAATTACGATTTTTTTTTTTGGAGCTAATTAAAACCTTTGTAACAGAAATGTTTTTTTTAACGGCATTTAAATATTAAATACAATACTCAATAATAATTGATAAAAACAACAGTAATAATATCAATAAACTGTAATGGATGCTTTTAATCCCGGAATTGGTTCATTTTTTTTCAATCAATACTCCAAAATTATGAATCGATTTATAATCAAAATAAGGATTAAAAAAAATTTTGATTTTTTTTTGGGGGGGGGGGGGGGGTTAATTAGAACCTTTGTAACAGAAATGTTTTATTTTTAATGTTTTTTAAAAATTAAATACAATACTCAAAAAACAACAGTAATCATATCAATGAAATGTATTTGATGTTTTTTAGCCCAAAATATTTTTTTTCAATAAATACTCTAAAATTATGAATGGATTTATAATCGAAATAAGAAAAAAAAATAGCGATGTTTTCATTTATTTATTTATTTATTTTGGAACTAATTAGATCCTTTGTAACAGAATGTTTTTTTAATGTTTTTTGAATATTAAATACAATACTCAAAAAAATAATTTATAAAAACAACAGTAACAATATCAATAAAATGTATTTGATGTTTTTAATTCCAAAATTGGTTCTTTTTCTTCAATCGACACTCAAAAATAGCGATTTTATTTTATTTTTTTAAGCTAATTAGAACCTTTGTAACTCAGGTTTTCGTAATGTTATTTAAATATTAAATACAATACTGGAAACTATAAATAAAAACAACAGTAATAATATCAATAACATTTATTTTATGTTTTTAATCCCAAAATTGGTTCCTTTTTTTTCCATCGATACACCAAAATTATAAATCGTTTTATAATCAAAATATGTAAAAAAAAAAAAAGTCAGATTTTTTTTTAAAGCTAATTGGAACCTTTGTAACATAATTTTTTTTTTAATGTTATTTAGATATTAAATACAATACTGAAAAAAATCATTTACAAAAACAACTGTAATAATATCAATAAAATGTATTGGATGTTTTTAATCCTAAAATTGGTTCTTTTTTTTCAGTCGATACTCAAAAGTTATAAATGGATTTATAATTAAAATAAGTAAAAAAAAAAAAAGATATATTTTATTTATTTATTTTTTTCGGGGAGGTGATTAGAACCTTTGTAACAGAAACGTTTGTTTAATGTTATTTAAATATTAAATACAATACTCAAAAAATTATTTATAAAAACAACATTAATAATATCCATAAAATGTGTTTTATGTTTTCAATCCCAAATTTTTTAATTTTTTTTTTCAATCGATACTCCAAAATAATAAATGGATTTATGAAGAATATAAGTAAAGAAGAAAAAAATTGCGATTTTCTTTTTTGGAGCTAATTAGAACCTTTGTAACAGAAATATTGTTTTATGTTATTTAAATATTAAATACAATACTCCAAAAATAATTTATAAAAATAACAGTAATAATATCAATAAAATGTATTTGATGTTTTTCATTCCAAAATTGGTTCTTTATTTCAATCGATACCCAAAAATAGCGATTTTATTTTATTTTTTCAGGCTAATTAGAGCCTTTGTAACGCAGGTTTTTTCAATGTTATTTAAATATTAAATACAATACTCAAAACGTTTTAAATGAAAACAACAGTAATAGATTAGAATAGAAAGTACTTTATTCTATTCTATTACTGTTTTTTTATTTATAAAGTTACAATTTTGGGATTAAAAACGTCAAATACATTTTATTGGTATTATAATACAATACTCATAACTTTATAAATAAAAAACAGTAATAGAATATACAGTAATATATATTATAATACACTACTCATAACTTTATAAATAAAAAATCAGTAATAGAATAGAATAAAGTACTTTCTATTCTATTCTATTACTGTTTTTCTTATTTAAGAAGTTTTGAGTATTGTATTATAATATCAATAAAATGTATTTGACGCTTTTAATCCCAAAATTGTCTTTTTTTTCCAATCATATTTAAAAAATATGAATCGATTTATAATCACAATTAGTATTCTTTTTTATTTAAATATAGTTATAAATAAGTTATCTGTATTTTGTATTAAAAAAAACATTGTGCATATATATGTATGTATACATATATATATATATATATATATATATATATATAAATGATTTACATAAATCATTTATTAATTTATGACGTATATATATATTATATATATATATAACATTAAGAGTGCTCAAAAAATACCTGATTTATTAATTCATTATTATTTTTTAATTTATTTTAATTAATGTATGTTGTGTATATATATATATCTATATATAGATATATATATAGATATATATATATACTCTTAATTATAACCATAATACATTTTTCATTTACTTAAATGTGATTTAACATACTAAAATTAGCAAAATTTAAAAATATTATAAAAGCAACAACTCAGCATCAATAATGTTTTTAATTCCAAAATGAAGTATTAATATATATATAAAATATATTTACAGTATATATATATATTTATGTATATATATATATATATATATATATATATATGTATACATATATATATGTGTATATATATAAATATGTATATATATATGTTTCTGTGTTTATATGTGTATATATATATATATGCATGTATATATATGTGTGTGTATATATATATATATATATATACATACATATATATATATATGTATATATATAAATGTATATTTCAAAAATTAAGAAATTATTTCGAAATGGAATAATTATTAATTTTTTTATTTGCTTTTAACGTTTAAATGTGATGTAATGTTAATTACAAAACAAAAAAAGGAAAACCAAATATTAATAAAAATCGACAGTATCAATAATATGAATTTTAATAACTGTTTAATGTTTCTAAACTCCAAATAAATTCAAATTTCTTATTTGAACTTTTTTAATTAATTTATTTTAGTCAATTCAGAATCGTAATTAGTAAAAAAAAAAAAAAAAAAGAAGCTATTTAAATGCTAATTTATTATTTCGATCTTCACTAATAAGTGTAATAATAATGTTGGATGTATATAATATATGTATATATTTTTTTTTTCTTCGATGACATCATCGGCCAGAAAATGTCATTTAAACTGACAAGAGTGAAAATTGGACTGCACAATTTGGCACAAACGAGCGGTGGTGGTGTTTTGTCGCTGCATAAAAGCGACCAAATAAGGACCCGGCAGCGCGAAGCGTGAAGGAAGAGACGGGCAGCTCCCGGGTCAGCTGAGGCCGAGGGCACAGAAGCCAGTGTGTGTGTGTGGGGGGGAATTCTGCTCCCTTGTTGCATAAATACGTGTCCGTCACGCCGAAGAATGTCAAAATAAGAGTCCGCCTTCCGCTTCACGTCTTCTTGCGTAACCTTTCCTCAGGAAAGCATTTGCTTAACAAAGTAGCGTCCTCCCTCTCTCCGAATGCACGCCGAGACTGTGAAGATTCTTATTTTTAGTCTGACCCCGTTTCAAGTTCTTGAGGAAAATGTCGACGAAGGCCGCAAAAAGTGGAACATTTTCCCCCCAGAATTCCGCATCGGGGTGCCGTTCTGGGCCCGCACGCCTTTCTGATTATTAAAATCGCCGCAAAGTCGTTTGGAAAAGAAGGAAATGTTTCACTTTCAGGGATAAGCAGCCCGCACCAAAAGCCAGCAGTGAGGTGAGGAAAAGAGCGATGTGTTGAAGCGTGACGGGTTCCCATCGAGCTGACTGAAACCAAAAGCATGTTTTGTTTTTTTTCCTTCTCCCCCCCCCCCCGCCCCGAGCTGCGTGGTCTTTTAACATGTGTGCCTTGCTCAAGCGACCGAGCGTGTTTATACGCGCCTTCGAACACTGCTCCACACTTAGGACAGCACAGGAGTGTTTACCGCATAACGGAAATAACAACAGTTTTTTTTTTTTTTTTTTGTTTCGCAAGAGACACGAGAAGGAAACTGTGATCTCGTGCTTCGGTTGATTCAGGTACAAAAAAAAAAAAAGTGTGCACGGAACGGAAGACGGCAAAAGAAACCCGCAGAAGGATTTCTTCAGACCGGTGGTTCTCAAACGTTTCTCGCCGGTTGCGCAGTAGGCCCCAGGTATTCATCAAACGACGCACAAACGGTTTGAGAAACACTGCTTGAGATGTTGAGGGCATTATTTTGTCTGTACATATTTCTGTTACGAGCAAACAGTGTTATAGTTGTTGTGTTGGAGACTATTTGGAGAAAAAAAAATTGATAAATAAATGCCCAGCCAAGGTTTGTACCGCTCACACAAATATTTTTTACTGGCAGTTTTCCAAATATTCAAGTGCAACGCTTCCTCGACATGCTCCTTCCTTTCTGCGCAGCGCGACAAGCCTTGGCTGCGCCGTCCTCGGGGTCCTTTTGCTTGATTGCCTTTTTTTTGGGTTGCTTTTCAAAGTCAAAAAGTTCTGGGGGGCCCCCCCGGCGTTGTGACCGTGTGTTTGTGTACTCGTGTACATGTGCTCCCCCCCCTGTTCCCGTGTCGGTGTTCCAAACCCCCCCGAGAAGTGATGTCAGTTGTTGTGGGCGTATGGACCCTCGTAAATGTTCTCCATGAAAGACGCAAATAAAGAATCATAGACAATGAGCCTTTTGTGCCGCCCCTCATTATTCACTTCCTGTCTCGGGAGCCATAATTTTTCCACCCCCATGCTTCACAGGAGGTATGGTGTTCTTGGGATGCAACTCAGTATTCTTCTTCCTCCGGACACGGCGAGTTGACTTTATACCGAAAAGTTCTATTTTGGTTTCATATGACCACATGACATTCTCCCATGTGCTCTCTGGCAAACTTCAGACGGGCCTGGACATGCACTGGCTTAAGCAGGGGGGACACGTCTGGCACTGCAGGATTTGATTCCCTGTCCGCGTAGTGTGTTACTGACGGTAACCTTTGTTACTTTGGTCCCAGCTCTCTGCAGGTCATTCACCAGGTCCCCCCGTGTGGTTCTGGGATTTTTGCTCACCGTTCTCATGATCATTTCGACCCCACGGGATGAGATCTTGCGTGGAGCCCCAGATCGAGGGAGATTATCAGTGGTCTTGTATGTCTTCCATTTTCTGATAATTGCTCCCACGGTTGATTTTTTTCACACCAAGCTGCTTGCCTATTGTAAATTCACTCTTCCCAGTCTGGTGCAGGTCTACAATCTTTTCCTGGTGTCCTTCGACAGCTCTTTGGTCTTGGCCATAGTGGAGTTTGGAGTCTGACTGTTTGAGGCTGTGGACAGGTGTCTTTTATACAGATAACAAGTTCAAACAAGTGCCATTAATACAGGTAACGAGTGGAGGACAGAAGAGCTTCTTAAATAAGAAGTTACAGGTCTGTGAGAGCCAGAGATCTTCCTTGTTTGAAGTGACCAAATACTTATTTTCCACCATAATTTATGAATAAATTCTTTAAAATTCCTACAATTTGAATTCCTGGATTTTTTTTTCACATTCTGTCTCTCACAGTTGAAGTGTACCTATGATGAAAGTTACAGACCTCTGTCATCATTTTAAGGGGGAGAACTCGCACAATCGGCATATATATATGGGCTTCACGGTGGAAGAGAGGTTAGTGTGTCTGCCTCACAATACGACCTGAGTAGTCCTGGGTTCAATCCCGGGCTCGTGATCTTTCTGTGTGGAGTTTGCATGTTCTCCCCGTGACTGCGTGGGTTCCCCCCGGGTACTCCGGCTTCCTCCCACCGCCAAAGACATGCACCTGGGGATAGGGTGATTGGCAACACTAAATTGGCCCTAGTGTGTGAATGTTGTCTGTCTATCTGTGTTGGCCCTGTGATGAGGGGGCGACTTGTCCAGGGTGTACTCCGCTGAGATAGGCACCAGCGACCCCAAAGGGAATAAGCGGTAGAACGAGAAAGGGTGTAATGTTTTATTTTGAAGTATTGGTTTTATTTTGAAGAACCGGATATCCGGTGGGGGAAGTGACTTTGTGTTTTACTTCCTCTTCCTTTGGACTTTTTAATGAGAGGGGAATAGTTCTTAACCGCTCCGTGTTTCTTCATAGTGTAAATATTCTTCCTAAACGTTCCTAATACTTTAAGAGTTAAAAAATTAATGTTGTGGGTCTAAGTTAATTGTTGTTTTAAGTAATTGTTATGCACAATTTTGTCAATTAAGGAGTAGAGCGTCGACTGTTTGAATTGCATGGTATTTATGCCACACAGGAGCAGATATCAGTCCGCCAGAAAGTAGAGACCTGTGTATGTGTTTCGTGTTCCCAACACAGGTATGTGGATTCGTGCATTTTTATTTTTTTTTTTGTGATAAAACTTAATTGTTAATTTAATTTAAATTATTATTTTTATACGAATGAATGTTGTTTACTTCCTCTTCCTTCGCACTTTTTAATGAGAAGGAGCAGATATCAGTCCGCCAGAAACCTTTGTATGTGTTTCATGTTTCCAACGCAGGTTGCCAATAAATAATGAAATGACGGAATGTCGAAGTGTCTTTTATTTAAAAAACTACACAACGCAGAATAAGAATCACTATATATATATATATATATATATATTTACCAAATTTCCTGTGGCATATATATATATATATATATATATATACAGGGTTTCCCACACTCTCATTTATTTGTGGCGGCCCGCCACGAAAGAATTACAGCCGCCACAAATAAAAATATCAATTAAATTTTAAATAAAAAATTATTATTATTATTATTATTTTTCTTTGGCTTTTGACTCGGTAGACCGCTCATAAAAGCAATGGGACTCTGTCTGTGAATGAAGCTTGTAATTACATATTATATAAATATGTAAGGGCTTCACGGTGGCAGAGGGGTTAGTGCGTCTGCCTCACAATACAAAGGTCCTGCAGTCCTGGGTTCAAATCCAGGCTCGGGATCTTTCTGTGTGGAGTTTGCATGTTCTCCCCGTGAATGCGTGGGTTCCCTCCGGGTACTCCGGCTTCCTGCCGCCTCCAAAGACATGCACCTGGGGATAGGTTGATTGGCAACACTAAATTGGCCCTAGTGTGTGAATGTGAGTGTGAATGTTGTCTGTCTATCTGTGTTGGCCCTGCGATGAGGTGGCGACTTGTCCAGGGTGTACCCCGCCTTCCGCCCGATTGTAGCTGAGATAGGCGCCAGTGCCCCCCGCCACCCCGAAAGGGAATAAGCGGTAGAAAATGGATGGATGGATGGATGGATAAATATGTAAATATTATATGAATATACCGGTAATTTGAAATCGCATAAAGGGAAGAAGAATAAGAGCTATTCAGTAGGATTTAAGGTCCAAGCTTACATCACACTCAAATTTTTACTGCATACCTTTGGCAAGTGCCGGAGTGAGGAGAGGTTTTAAATTAATTAGCGACCCGGTGGCAATTCAAGGAAATACGGTACATATTTTTTTGTATTCTATTTTAGTTACTTTGAATTTACAACACCCTGGCGCTGTTTTGTACAGTTTTTGTACTTATTTTGATTATTGTGTCTTGTCTGTTTTTAGATGTTGAAATTCATTAAATAAATGATAAATGGGTTGTACTTGTATAGCGCTTTTCTACCTTCAAGGTACTCGAAGCGCTTTGACACTACTTCCACATTCACCCACACACTGATGGAGGGAGCTGCCATGCAAGGCGCCAACCAGCACCCATCAGGAGCAAGGGTGAAGTGTCTTGCTCAGGACACAACGGACGTGACGAGGTTGGTACTAGGTGGGAATTGAACCAGGGACGCTCGGGTTGCGCACGGCCACTCTCCCCACTGCGCCACGCCGTCCCTTAAAAAAAATAAAAAAAAAATAAAAAAAAATAAAAAAAAATAAATAAAAAAAAAAAATAATAATAATAATAATAATAATAATAATAATAATAATAATAATAAAGTTTCTGCCCGACCTCGTTTCATAATTAAAACATTTTGATTGTTATAAACCAAAAAATAAAATAAAAAATATAAGCCGTTTATAGTTGGTTTCCGTATGCCACTCTCCAATTGGCCACTGCTCTACCATGTGACTCCCTCACGTGATCAACGCCACGCCAATCAACTTCCAGCTGCCCTGGATTTATCCGACGACGACGAGAGGAGCGAACACGAAGCACACACGCCCGCCACTGACTCGCGTGTCGTTTAAACTTCGAAAAGAAGGAGAAGAAAAAGAGAACGAAGGAATAATTCCAATAACAGAAAATGACGTACGCGGCGCGACCACAACTCCGCGTCGGCACCGGACGTCCGAACCCGGAAACGTGCGTGCTTCGCGTGTGACGTCATCGCGTCAGCTGGCCCAATGTTTACATCCAGCAGTGGCGTGTTGGCGGCCGGGTCGTGATCAACAACAACAAGCTGCTGACCACAAAGGAGGCCACGGGCGAGATACATCCACCTTAACTGAGGTACATCCAACATTTCACGGCGCCTTATTGACTACACTGCGGGTGTTGCGCCTTTTCAGTCGCACAAACGCAGCTTGCTGGGGATCGTCTTTGTCCACGTAACGCGTGTTTTAGTCACGGTTAGCTCTGACGTCAGCAGCTGTGCGGGGCGTGGGTATGTTTATGTGCACAACAGTGCGTCCACCAAGGCATCAAGAAATGCGAATATAAGCGCAAATGGCAGAGTTTTATACAGGAAGTGGTGGCGGGCGAAAGGCAATATTGTGCCGCGTAGATGCGCCACAGCGCCCTCCCGCGGCCTCTCCTGTAACGAAGAAGGGAACTTGCGGTCTTTGAAGGCCTACTAAAAATGAAATGTTCTTATTTAAACGGGGATAGCAGGTCCATTCTATGTGTCATATTCGATCATTTCGCGATATTGCCATATTTTTGCTGAAAGGATTTAGTAGAGAACATCCACGATAAAGTTTGCAACTTTCGGTGCTAAGAGAAAAGCCCTGCCTCTACCGGAAGTCACAGACGATGACGTCACATGTTTGATGGCTACTCACATATTCACATTGTTTTTAATGGGAGCCTCCAACAAAAAGAGCTTTTCGGACCGAGAAAACGACAATATCACCATTAATTTGAGCGAGGATGAAAGATCCGTGTTTGAGGATATTGATAGCGACGGACTAGGAAAAAAAAAACATTTAAAACAAAACAAAACACAATTGCATTGGGACGGATTACGATGTTTTTAGACACATTTACTAGGATAATTATGGGAAATACCTTATCTTTCTATTGTGTTGCTAGTGTTTTAGTGAGTTTAATAGTACCTGATAATCAGAAGGGTGTCTCCACGGGAGTCGACGGCAGCTATGGACGGCACAAGCTCAGCTTTTCTCCGGTAAGAACTGACTTTTTAACCACAATTTTCTCACCGAAACCTGCTGGTTGACATTTGGTCTGGATTCATGTCGGCTGATCCATAGTAAAGTTTCACCTCCGGGAATTTTAAACAAGGAATCACCATGTGTTTGTGTGAGCTTCCCAACTCCATCTTTCTACTGTGACTTCTCCAATATTAATTGAACAAGTTGCATAAGATTCAGCAACACAGATGTCCAAAAAACTGTATAATTATGCCGTTAAATTAGACGACATTTAGCTGTGTGTGCGCGCAGCGCTCATACTTTCTGAAAACCCGCGACGTCTTGCGTAAACGTCATCATTACACGACGTTTCGAAGACGAAACTCCCGGGAAATTTGAAATTGCAATTTAGTAAACTAAAAAGGCCGTATTGGCATGTGTTGCAATGTTAATATTTCATCATTGATTTATAAACTATCAGACTGCATGGTGGGTAGTAGTGTGTTTCAGTAGGCCTTTAAAGAGTGGGAGGATTCGAGCTGCAAAACATGCACTCCAGCAGTGTTTTTCAACCTTTTTTCAGTGATCTACCCCCTGTAAACATTTTTTTTTAATCAAGTACCCCCTAATCAGAGCAAATCATTTTTGGTTGAAAAAAAGAGATAAAGAAGTAAAATACAGCACTATGTCCTCAGTTTCGATTTATTAAATTGTATAACAGTGCAAACTATTGCTCATTTGTAGTGGTCTTTCTCGAAATACCGTAATTCCTTGAATTGCCGCCAAGGCGCTAATTAATTTAAAACCTCTTCTCACTCCTGCACTTACCAAGGGCATGCGGTAAAAGTAAGCATTTGTAGCGATGTAGTACTCCTTTGCGTTGTGTTTTTCCCCAAAAGACGACACCCAGTCATTCTTCCGACTCAAACATGGTTTATTCTGGTGAAAACAATCATAGTGAGTCTCCAATCAGCCTTCTCTTTACATTTTTCAAACCGTCACATGGAAGAGAACTGACTGACAACACACGTGTCGCAGCCTGGAAGTCTGCTGTGACATGTGACGTTCAATGACCATAAAAAAAAAGTACGAAATGACAATACTGAACTTAGAATGATAAAAGTTGCGAAATAAAGAGTCACATTACATAATGTGTAAATGTAATAAATTAGATAAAATGACATTAAAATAAAATGACATCAAAACAAAAACAGTAATAAGACAGTAAGCAATTGAGATCATAAATTACCTGGCGCTGGAGCCTATCTCAGCTACAATCGGGCGGATGGCGGAGTACACCCTGGACAAGTCGCCACCGCATCACAGCATTGTTTTTCAACCTTTTCTAAAGCCGAGGCACATGTTTTTCCATTGAAAAAAATCCCCCCAGGCACGCCAACAGCAGAAAATATAAAAAAAATAAAAATGAAACTCAGCAGCTGATATTGACAATAAAAAGTCCATCCATCTATCCATTTTTCTACCGCTTGTCCCATTCGGGGTCGCGGGGGGTTGCTGAAGCCTATCTCAGCTGCATTCGGGCGGAAGGCGGCGTACACTCTGGACAAGTCGCCACCTCATCGCAGGACAATAAAAAGCCGTTCTCACAATTGTTAAATTAGGCCTGGGCAATTATTTTGACTCGGGGTTAGAGAAAAAAATGTGTCTGGGGGCTAGTATATCTATTTTTAGGAACACTAATACAAACACTCAGAATTTTTATTTTTTTTTACTGAATGAGACAACCACAATGTACATGAAAATTAAGAATGTGGGATTTGCAATATTAACTTTGAACGATAAAACACTGAATATTGACAAAATATGAATGTCACACCCCTCTCAATCAACATATTTTACAATCAAGCGAAACGCAACAAAAATGCAACAAACTATAATTAAGAAGGGTAAAAAAAAATAAACACCTACAATCTGATCCATCCATTTTCTACCGCTTATTCCTATTTGAGGTTGCGGGGGGTGCTGGAGCCTATCTCAGCTACAATCGGGCGTCGCCACCTCATCGCAGGGCCAACACAGATTAGACAGACAACATTCACACTCACATTCACACACTAGGGCCAATTTAGTGTTGCCAATCAACCTATCTATCCCACAATAAAAAGTCGTTCTTGCAATTGTTTGATATGAATTTAAACTAGGCCTGGGCAATTATTTTGACTCGGGGGGGGGGGGGGGGGGGCAGAATTTAGAGAAAAAAATGTGTCTGGGGGCCGGTATATCTATTTTTAGGAACACTAATACAAACACTCACAATAATGTCTGATCGAATGCTAAAAACGTTATGACACCGCCTTAAAAAAACGGAATGGAATTAGAATTTTTTTTTACTGAAGGATACACCCAGAATGTACCGTATTTTTCGGAGTAAAAGTCGCTCCGGAGTATAAGTCGCACCTGCCGAAAATGCATAATAAAGAAGGAAAAAACATGTATAAGGCGCATTTTTGGGGGGAATTTATTTGATAAAACCAACACCAAGAATAGACATTTGAAAGGCGATTTGAAATAAATAAAGAATATTGAACAACAGGATGAATAAGTCTACGTTATATGAGGCATAAATAACCAACTGAGAAGGTGCCTGGTATGTTAACGTAACATATTATGGTAAGAGTCATTCAAATAACTATAACATATTGAACATGCTATACGTTTACCAAACAATCTGTCACTCCTAATCGCTAAAGTCCATGAAATATTATACGTCTAGTCTCTTACGTGAATGAGCTAAATAATATTATTGGATATTTTTCGGTAATGTGTTTAATAATTTCACACACAAGTCGCTCCTGAGTATATCTGTGAAAAAAAACTGCGACTTATAGTCCGAAAAATATGGTGCATGAAAATAATGTGGGGTTTACAATATTAACTATGAACGATAAAACACTGAATATTGACAACATATTTTACAATCAACCAAAATGCAACAAACCCCCCCACCTAAAATCTGAGATATTTCATAGTGACCATAGTAAGTAATTAGATGACCATAGTTAAGTAATTAAATGACCATAGTAAGTAATTAGTTAAAGTACCAATGATTGTCACACACATACTAGATGTAGCGAATTTATTCTCTGCATTTGACCCATCACCCTTGATCGCCCCCTGGGAGGTGAGGGGAGCAGTGGGCAGCAGCGGTGCCGCGCCCAGGAATCATTTATGGTGATTTAACCCCCAATTCCAACCCTTGATGCTGAGTGCCAAGCAGGGAGGTAATGGGTCTCATTTTTATAGTCTTTGGTATGACTCGGCCGGGATTTGAACTCACAACCTACCGATCTCAGGGCGGACACTCTAACCACTAGGACACTGAGTAGATGACCATAGTAACTAATTAGATGACCATAGTAAGTAATTAGATGACCATAGTAAGTAATTAGATGGCCATATTAACTAAATAGATGACCATAGTAAGTAATTAGATGACCATAGTATCAATCAATCAATCAATCAATGTTTACTTATATAGCCCTAAATCACCAGTGTCTCAAAGGGTTGCACAAACCACTACGACATCCTCGGTAGGCCCACATAAGGGCAAGGAAATCTCACACCCAGTGGGACGTCGGTGACAATAATGACCCAGTGGGACGTCGGTGACAATGATGGCTATAAGAACCTTGGAGAGGAGGAAAGCAATGGATGTCGAGCGGGTCTAACATGATACTGTGAAAGTTCAATCCATAATGGATCCAACACAGTCGCGAGAATCCAGTCCAAAGCGGATCCAACACAGCAGCGAGAGTCCTGTTCACAGCGGAGCCAGCAGGAAACCATCCCAAGCGGAGGGGGATCAGCAGCGCAGAGATGTCCCCAGTCGATACACAGGCAAGCAGTACATGGCCACCGGATCGGACCGGACCCCCTCCACAAGGGAGAGTGGGACATAGGAGAAAAAGAAAAGAAACGGCAGATCAACTGGTGTAAAAAGGGAGTCTATTTAAAGGCTAGAGTATACAAATGAGTTTTAAGGTGAGACTTAAATGCTTCTACTGTGGTGGCATCTCGAACTGTTACCGGGAGCGCATTCCAGAGTACTGGAGCCCGAAATGAAAACGCGCTATAGCCCGCAGACTTTTTTTGGGCTTTGGGAATCACTAACAAGCCGGAGTCCTTTGAACGCAGATTTCTTGCCGGGACATATGGTACAATACAATCGGCAAGATAGGATGGAGCTACGTATTTTATACGTAAGTAGTAAAACCTTAAAGTCACATCTTAAGTGCACAGGAAGCCATTGCAGGTTAGCCAGTACAGGAGTAATGTGATCAAACTTGTTCTTGTCAAAATTAGATGGCCATATTACCTAATTAAATGACCATAGTAACTAGTCTATGATGCAGATTCCAAGCATTGAAAGACTTAGTATAGTTGAAGAGTTCCGGTCATTAGAAAACATCACTGCACATCATAATGGCGGCTACACTTTACATCTTACACATCTAAAACTATTATTTGGGACTGTCCGGTGGGCCGGACTGAAAAGCTCAACAGGCCGCATGTGACCCCCGGGCCTTAACTTGCCTAGCACTGATGTAGACGAATGGAACTTGCGGTCTTTAAAGAATGGGAGGCTTCCAGCTGCAAACGTGTTTTTCATCCTTTTCTGAGCCGAGGCACAGAAAATCCGAATACATAAAAAAAATTAAACTCAGCAGCCGATATTGACAATAAAAAGTTGTTATTGCTATTGTTTGATATGAATTTAAACCATAACCAAGCATGCATCACTATAATAACTCTTGTCTCAAAGTAGGTGTACTGTCACCACCTGTCACACCACGCCCTTACTTCTTTTGAGTTTTTTGGTGTTTTCCTGTGTTAATAGTTCTTTTGTTGTTGATCGTCATGTCATGTACATACTTGCCAACCCTCCCAATTTTCCCGGGAGACTCCCGAATTTCAGTGCCCCTCCTGAAAAATCTCCCGTGGCAACCATTTTCCCAATTTCCGCACGGACAAGAATATTGGAGGTGGGCCTTAAAGGCACCGCCTTTAGCGACTTCTACAACCCGTCGTCACGTTCACTTTTTCCTCCATGCAAACAGCGTGCCGGCCCGGTCATATAAGACTTGCGGCTTTTACACATACATGAGTGAATGCATTGCACACTTGGTCAGCAGCCATACAGGTCACACTGAGGGTGGCCGTATAAACAACTTTAACACTGTTACAAATATGCACCACACTGTGAACCCACACCAAACAAGAATGACCAACACATTTAGGGAGAACATCCACACCGTAATACAACGTAAACAGAATCGAACAAATAGCTGGAACCCCTTGCAGCACAACATTTTCCAGGACTCTACAATTTACACCCCCCACTACCACCAAACCCAGCCCCACCTGCCAGCACCTCAACCCCCTGATCGATTAACATAAGTGGAAAAACTTATTCGGGTGTTACCATTTAGTGGTCAATTGTACGGAATATGTACTGTACTGTGCAATCTACTAATAAATGTTTCAATCAATCACCCCCTCCCATCTCCCGGATTTAAAGGTCTCAAGGTTGGCAAGTATGGTCATTTACGGATGTACTTTGTGGACGCTGTAAGTCTTTGCTGTCGTCCAGCATTCTGTTTTTGTTTACTTTGCAGCCAGTTCAGTTTTAGTTTTGCATAGCCATCTCTAAGCTTCAATGCCTTTTCTTAGCGGCACACGCCTTTTTGTTAGATACCTTTTTACCTGCAAACCATCGTCGTCCCGTTCCGTTCATACTGAGGGTGGCCGTTTAAACAACTTTAAAACTGTTACAAATATGCGCCACACTGTGAACCCACACCAATCAAGAATGACAAACACATTTCGGGAGAACATCCGCACCGTAACACAGTATAAACACGACAGAACAAATACCTAGAAGCCCTTGCAGCACTATTTCTTCCGGGACGCTACAATATACACCACCCGCTACCACCAAACCCTGCCATCCCTGCCCCAACTTCAACCCCCCACCCTATCATGAATTGATTTACGTGGACCCCGACTTAGTCAAGTTGAAAAACTTATTCGGGTGTTACCATGTAGTGGTCGATTGTACGGAATATGTACTGTTCTGTGCGATCTACTAATAAAAGTTTCAATCAATCAATCAAACCTCAAAACCTCTACCCCCCCCCCCCCCCCCCCCCCCCCATCTCCCGAATTCAGAGGTCTCAAGGTTGGCAAGTATGTTCATTTAGGGATGTACTTTGGTGACGCCGTCTGCTCCACACACTGTAAGTCTTTGCTGTCTTCCAGCATTCTGTTTTTGTTTGCTTTGCAGCCCGTTCAGTTTTAGTTTTACATAGCCATCCCTCAGCTTCAATGCCTTTTCTTAGCAGCACTCGCCTTTTTGTTTATTTTTGGTTTAAGCGTTAGATACCTTTTTTACCTGCGATACATCATAGACATTTACAAACAATTAGCTACCTGCCGCTACCTACTGATATAGAAGAGTATTACACGGTTACTCTGCCCATCTCTAGACAGCACAGACACTCAACAACGGCACATTTGCGGATTATAATTCCTGGTTTGCAGAAAAATGTTTTTAACGCAATTAGGTGAAATTACATAAACTCCCACGGCACACCAAACAATATCTCACGTGTGCGCAGCACAGTGGTTGAAAAACACTGCACTACAGAACAGGAGCGGCGTTTCTGTGTTTTCCTTTTTACGGCTTTTGTAGTCGAGCAGCGTGATCTTTGTCCCGTGGTGCCCGCTTTTTAACGCCGGAGTGAAGCCTTCACACCTCTTTCGCTCACTGCTGGGCCATAAAGCAGCACATTTGTTCCCCCCAGGAAGGAGGAAACAACACCACAATGTTAGGATTGTCACTTGTGGGGGATAAAAGAGAAAAAGGCCATGCCTCCCCCCACTTGGGACACTTTCCTTTTACTTTCACTATCACACATTGTTTCCTGGAGCTTGTTATTCAGCATTTTTGTCATTTCCAAAACCAATACATATTGTTTAAGGCTTACATCTGTAGATTAACTTCACACCGATCTGTCGATAGAAAGTTTTACTTTTCTTTTAATATTTTATGTTATATTTGTCAAAGAAATCCTTGTTTTGTTATAGCAAAAACACAAAATACGCAACATTTTCACCGCCCCAAAAATATTTCACAGTGTGATATTTGATGTGAGGTAATTGGAACCTTAAATAGCTCAATAATTCATAACAACGTTGATTTTGATTCATTACTATTTTTGTGAAGAAATCATAGCCGTAATTAGATCAACATAGATTTGGGTTTATTATGACTTTTTTTTTAACCAATTACAGTTATAAAACAAAATCACACTAAAGGTATCAGGGATCCAAAAGTGTCCCACTTATAAAAGTGTTAAAAAGAAGTCATAGGTTATTTTTTTTAACTTTCAGTACCTAAATATCTAGATCTGATTGACAGCTATTTGTTGATTTATTTAATTTTTGTTCATTTTTTTCCCCCTTTTTGTCATAGGAAACTTTTTTTATGTTAAACACACAAAATATGCAATATTTTTCCATCCATCTTCTTCCGCTTATCCAAGGTCGGGTCGCAGATGCAACAGCCCAAGCAGGGAAACCCAGACTTCCCACTCCCCAGCCACTTCGTCTAGCTCTTCCCGGGGGATCCCGAGGCGTTCCCAGGCCAGCCGGGAGACATAGTCTTCCCAACGTGTCCTGGGTCTTCCCCGTGGCCTCCTACCGGTTGGACGTGCCCTAAACACCTCCCTAGGGATGCCCGAACCACCTCATCTGGCTCCTCTCCATGTGAAGGAGCAGCGGCTTTACTTTGAGTTCCTCCCGGATGGCAGAGCTTCTCACCCTATCTCTAAGGGAGAGCCCCGCCACATGGCGGTGGAAATTCATTTCGGCCGCTTGTACCCGTGATCTTATCCTTTCGGTCATGACCCAAAGCTCATGACCATAGGTGAGGATGGGAACGTAGATCGACCGGTAAATTGAGAGCTTTGCCCTCCGGCTCAGCTCCTTCTTCACCACAACGGATCGGTACAACGTCCACATTACTGAAGACGCCGCACCAATCCGCTTGTCGATCTCACGATCCACTCTTCCCTCACTCGTGAACAAGACTCCTAGGTACTTGAACTCCTCCACTTGGGGCAGGCTCTCCTCCCCAACCCGGAGGTGGCATTCCACCCTTTTCCGGGCGAGAACCATGGAGGTGCTGATTCTCATTCCGGTCGCTTCACACTCGGCTGCGAACCGATTCAGTGAGAGCTGAAGATCCCGGTCAGATGAAGCCATCAGGACCACATCATCTGCAAAAAGCAGAGATCTAATCCCGCGGCCACCAAACCGGAACCCCTCAACGCCTTGACTGCGCCTAGAAATTCTGTCCATAAAAGTTATGAACAGAATCGGTGACAAAGGACAGCCTTGGCGGAGTCCAACCCTCACTGGAAATGTGTTCGACTTACTGCCAGCAATGCGGACCAAGCTCTGACACTGATCGCACAGGGAGCGGACCGCCACAATAAGACAGTCCGATACCCCATACTCTCTGAGCACTCCCCACATGACTTCCCGAGGGACACGGCCGAATGCCTTGTCCAAGTCCACAAAGCACATGTAGACTGGTTGGGCAAACTCCCATGCACCCTCAAGAACCCTGCCGAGAGTATAGAGCTGGTCCACAGTTCCACGACCAGGACGAAAACCACACTGTTCCTCCTGAATCCGAGGTTCGACTATCCGGCGTAGCCTCCTCTCCAGTACACCTGAATAAACCTTACCGGGAAGGCTGAGGAGTGTGATCCCACGATAGTTGGAACACACCCTCCGGTCCTCCTTCTGAAAGAGAGGAACCACCACCCCGGTCTGCCAATCCAGAGGTACCGCCCCCGATGTCCACGCGATGCTGCAGAGCAATATTTTTCCCCAAAAAATATTTCAGTGTGATATTTGATATGAGGTAATTGAAACCTTAAATAGGTCAAACAAATTCATAATAACATTGATTTTGATTCATTATTATTTTTGTGAAGAAATTGTAGCTGTAAGTAGATCAACAGATTATAATAACATAGATTTGGGTTTATTATTACCTTTTTAACCAATTACAGTTAGATAAACAAAATCACACTAAAGGCCTCAGGGATCCAAAAGGGTCCCACTTAAAAAAGTGCTAAAAAGAAGTTATAGGTGTTTTTTTTTTTTTAAACTTTCAATACCGAATTATCTAGATCTGATTCACAGCTATTTGTTGATTTTTTTTTAATTCATTTTTTTTTAAATGTTTTTTCCCCTTTTGGTCATATGATACTTTTTTATTGCAAACACACAAAATATGCAATGTTTTCCCCCCCAAAAAATATTTCACATAGTGATATTTGATGTGAGGTAATTTTAACCTTACATTTGTCAAAAATTCATAACAACATTCATTATTATTTTTGTGAAGAAATTGTAGCCGTAAGTCCATCAACAGATTATAATAACATTGATTTTTTTTTTTTTTTTTTTAACCAATTACAGTTAAAAAACAAAATCACACTAAAGGTATTGGGGATCCAAAAGGGTCTCACTTATAAAAGTGTTTTAAAAGAAGTCATAAGTTATTTTTTTTTAACATTCAGTACCTAAATATCTAGATCTGATTCACGGCTATTTGTTGATGTATTTAATTTTTGTTAATGTTTTTTCCCCTTTTTGTCATAGGAAACTTTTTAATGTTAAACACACAAAATATGCAATAATTTTCCCCAAAAAATATTTCACAGTGTGATATTTGATGTGAGGTAATTGGAACCCTAAATAGGTCTATAATTCATAACAACATTGATATTGATTCATTATTATTTTTGTGAAGAAATTGTAGCCGTAAGTACATCAACAGATTATAATAACATTGATTTGGGTTTATTACTTTTTAACCAATTACAGTTAAAAAACAAAATCACACTAACGGTCTTGGGGATCCAAAAGGGTCCCACTTATAAAAGTGTTAAAAAGAAGTCATAAGTTATTTTTTTTAACTTTCAGTACCTAAATATTTAGATCTGATTCACAGCTATTTGTAGATTTTTTTTTTTAATTCATTTTTTTAATGTTTTTTCCCCCTTTAGTCATATGATACTTTTTTATTGCAAACCCACAAAATATGCAATATTTTTCCCCCAAAAAATATTTCACATAGTGATATTTGATGTGAGGTAATTTTAACCTTACATTTGTCAAAAATTCATAACAACATTCATTATTATTTTTGTGAAGAAATTGTAGCCGTAAGTAGATCAACAGATTATAATAACATAGATTTGGATTTATTACAACATTTTTAACCAATTACAGTTAGATAAACAAAATCACACTAAAGGTCTCAGGGATCCAAAAGGGTCTCACTTATAAAAGTGTTGAAAAGAAGTCATAAGTTTTTTTTTTTTTAACTTTCAATACCTAAATATCTAGATCTGATTCACAGCTATTTGTTGATTTTATTTTATTTTTTAAATGTTTTTCCCCTTTTTGTCATAATAAACTTTTTTATGTTAAACAAAAAAAAAATGCAATAGTTTTCCCCAAAATTTATTTCACAGTGTGATATTTGATGTGAGGTAATTGGAACCTTTAATAGGTCAATAATTCATAACATTGATTTTGATTCTTTATTATTTTTGTGAAGAAATCGTAGCTGTAAGTAGATCAACGGATTATAATAACATGGATAAACCCTTATTATTCCTTTTTTAACCAATTATCGTTCGATAAACAAAATCACACTTAATGGTCTCAGGTATCCAAAAGGGTCCCACTTATAAAAGTGTTAAAAAGAAGTCATAAGTTATTATTTTTTAAACTTTTAATACCTAAGTATCTAGATCTGATTCACAGCTATTTGTTGATTTTATTTTTTTTTTAAATGTTTTTCCCCTTTTTGTCATAGCAAACTTTTTTATGGCAAAAACACAAAATATGCATTATTTTTCCCCAAAAATATTTCACAGTGTGATATTTGATGTGAGGTAATTAGAACTTTAAATTGGTGAATAATTCTTTACAACATTGAGTTTGAGTCATCATTGTTTTTGAGCAATGACAGTTACAAAAAAAACAACAACAAATATCAGGGATCCGGTATCGTCCCGGTATTAGGCCCACAGTACAACGTTATGGAAGTACTGTCATCAAAGACTTGGTAAAAATGTTCTAGTGTGTAAAATGAAGTGGCAAAATGAATATTTTAGTAATTTCTTGTGTAAACCACAATTTTTAGGGTGCTTTCTTTGCCTGGGAGACAGGTCTGGACTGCAGGCGGGCCAGAAGAGTACCCGCACTCATTTTTTACAAAGCCACGCTGTTATAACATGTGCTGAATGTGGCTTGGCATTGTCTTGCTGAAATAAGCAGGGGCGTCCATGAAAAAGACGGCCTTTAGATGGCAACATATAAATGATAAATGGGTTGTACTTGTATAGCGCTTTTCTACCTTCAAGGTACTCAAAGCGCTTTGACACTACTTCCACATTTACCCATTCACACACACATTCACACACTGATGGAGGGAGCTGCCATGCAAGGCGCCAACCAGCACACATCAGGAGCAAGGGTGAAGTGTCTTGCTCAGGAGACAACGGACGTGACGAGGTTGGTACTAGGTGGGAATTGAACCAGGGACGCTCGGGTTGCGCACGGCCACTCTCCCCACTGCGCCACGCCGTCCCTCGTGTTGTTCCAAAACCTGTATGTACCTTTCAGCATTAATGGTGCTTTCGCAAATGTGTAAGTTACCCATGCCTTGGGCACTAGTGCACCCCCATACCATCACAGATGCTGGCTTTTGAACTTTGAGTCGATAACAGTCTGGGTGGTTCGCTTCCCCTTTGGTCCGGATGACTCAATGTAAAATATTTCCATAACCAATTTGAAATGTTGACTCGTCAGACCACAGAACACTTTTCCACTTTGCATCAGTCCATCTTAGATGATCTCTGGCCCAGAGAAGCTGGCGGCGTTTCTGGATGTTGTTGATAAATGGCTTTCGCTTTGCATAGTGGAGCTTTAACTTGCACTTACAGATTTAGCGACAAACTGTATTTAGTGACAGTGGTTTTCTGAAGTGTTCCTGAGCCCATGTGGTGATATCCTTTAGAGATAGATGTTGGTTTTCAATACAGTGCCGTCTGAGGGATCGAAGGTCACGGTCATTCAATGTTGGTTTCTGGCCATGCCGCTTAGGTGGAGTGATTTCTCCAGATTCTCTGAACCTTTTGATGATATTCTGGACCGTAGATGTTGAAATCCCTAAATTTCTTGCAATTGCACTTTGAGAAACGTTGTTCTTAAACTGTTTGACTATTTGCTCACGCAGTTGTGGACAAAGGGGTGTACCTCGCCCCATCCTTTCTTTTGAAAGACTGAGCATTTTTTGGGAAGCTGTTTTTATACCCAATCATGGCCCCCACCTGTTCCCATTTAGCCTGCACACCTGTGAGATGTTCCAAATAAGTGTTTGATGAGCATTCCTCAACTTTATCAGTAATTATTGCCACCTTTCCCAACTTCTTTGTCATGTGTTGCTGGCATCAAATTCTAAAGTTAATGATTATTTGCCCAAAAAAAAAAAAAGGTTTATCATTTTGAACATCAAATATGTTGTCTTTGTAGCATATTCAACTGAATATGGGTTGAAAATGATTTGCAAAGCATTGTATTCCGTTTATATTTATATACAACACACTTTCCCAACTCATATGGAAATGGGGTTTGTAGATAGATAGATATAGTTCTCTCAGGAAAATTAAAATTCCAGCAGCAGTGTACAGAATTGAGATCGAATTTAAAAAGTAAATATTGGGGGTTTAATAGAAAATGTAACAATAAACATAAAAAGCAAAAATAATAATTAATGTTAACAGCCTTGCCCAATGTTTAAGCAAAAACATTCCTGGTTGTGCTAGTATGGGTTGAGACATTTTGCCCGAGCTCCTCCCTTCAAAGCCTTTCAGCTTGGTTGTTGTTTGTCTCTCTCTCTCTCTCTCTTGTACTCTTCTTCTTTCGGTAGCAGCAAAAGCTCTTTCTGCATCGTAATCCAACCTTATTTAAGTACTTAAACACATGCTTAAAAAGAAGGTAGTTTTTCTCTGGACAAATTCTTTGTTGAACATGAACAATTCCAGAACAAAACACTTACTGTCATTGAACACAAATCTAATGCTGAAATGTTGTAATCCTATTTGTTACTCCACACATGTATCTTCGAGCGCTGAAGTTTTGGAAAGAGCCAAAATAGTCCACGAGTAGAGAATGTTGTTCAGTCTTTGCACGGTAAAGTACAACTACTTCTTCTTCAGGCATCATGGGCGGAGCTGTGAGTGCCGGGGAGGACAACGACGACTTGATTGACAACCTGAAAGAGGCTTACTACATCCGCTCAGACCTGGTAGAGCGGGCTTTCCGCGCCATTGACCGTGCCGACTACTACCTGGACGAGTACAGGGAGAACGCTTACAAGGTGAGCAGGGTTTGATTGGCGATGTCCGCGTCTGCGTTGGTTTTCTACGGGACAACATCGCATGTTTGCACGCACAGCAGGTGTTTCCTCCACACGACAGTGACTTTTTTTTTTTCAGTTCCGTTAAAAAAAAGGATTCGCAATAAAAAAAAATACCAATTTTCTGCAAGTAAAAAACATGATTCACAAGTAAAAAGAAAAATGTCTGCAAGTACAATAACTTCTGTAGGTTAAAAAAGGATTCGCACGTGGTTAAGTGTCCGCCCTGATATCGGTAGGTCGTGAGTTCAAACCCCGGCCGAGTCATACCAAAGACTATAAAAATAGAACCCATTATCTCCCTGCTTGACACTCAGCATCAAGGGTTGGAATTCGGGGTCAAATCCCCAAAATGATTCCCGAGCGCGGCCACCGCTGCTGCTCACTGCTCCCCTCAAATCCCAGGGGATGGGTCAAATGCAGAGAGACATTTCAAAACAATATTCTGCTAGTATAAAAACGATTCGCAAGTTAAAAAAAATAATTTTCTGCAAGTACAACAATTCACTAGTCAAAAAAAAAAACTTTCTGCAAACAAAAACATAATTCACAAGTATAAAAATCATTTTATTCAATTTAAAACACGATTCGCAAGTGAAATCATATTTTTTTGCAAAAAAAACAATTTACAAGTATGAAAACAATTTTCTGCAAGTACAATAATTTTTTTGTGAGTATAAAAAATGATACGCATGTAAAAAAATATATTTATATTTATATATATACATATATATATATATATATATATATATATATTAGGGGTGTTGGAAAAAATAGATTCGAATCGAATGCATTGTGCGATTCAGAATCGATTCTGATTTTTAAAAAATCGATTAAAAAAAAACAAAAAACACTTTTTTTTTTTATCAATCCAACAAAACAATACACAGCAATTCCATAACAATGCAATCCATATCCAAAACCAAACCTGACCCAGCAACACTCAGAACTGCAATAAACAGAGCAATTGAGAGGAGACACAAACATGACACAAAACAAACCAAAAGTAGTGAAACAAAAATGAATATTAGATTAGATTAGATTAGATTAGATTAGATAGTATTTTATTTATTCCGTCAGGAGAGTTCCTTCATGAAAATTTAAAATTTTCAGCACAATCCCATTCAAGATCAGACAAACATTACAGGGAGACAGAACAGGATCGCTGACGGGTCTGCCGGCTTCCAAAAAAGATGAGATACAGGTAAACAAGGGGAATGGGAGAAAAAAAATAGAAGATTAAAATAAAGTTAAAAAATCGGTTGTAGCCTGGGCCCTGGAGAGGGGGGTGAAGACTGAGGCCAAGGGAAAAAAAACAACTTATAGCATAGAACACATCCCTCTTACATGTGTGTAAGAGGGAAACATCAAACATCAAAGAACACAGAGGACATTAAAGACATTAAAGCAGCAGATACAACCAGACACTTCTACATACAGCTATGAATAAAAAGTAAAAGAAACATATCCACTGTGGTGGCCTCTGCGGTGTTCCACGCCATCGTCCGCTGGGGTGGAGGGAGCAGGGCCAGAGACAGGAGCAGACCCAACAAAGCAACCAAGACAGCCGACTCCACTCTCGGCCAGTGTCCAGTCCGCATGGATGAGCGAGGATACGTCCAAGGTGACAGAGGTGTCCGACACCTGCTCACCCAGTCAAGACACCGCGAAGCCTCTCCGTCCCAGTAGCTCAGTGCTAGCTCCGCAGTCCTGTCCCCTCATCCGCATCTCCTCCAGTCCCTCCAAACAGACTCCGGTATAGCAGACACCCAGCAGCTAGTCTCCATGGCCAAAAGGCTCCCGGGAGGCAGATCCAGAAGTCCACAAAAAAAGCACCACAGAGGTCACGAAAGTGCCACCCCTTGTCACACAGTCCCAAAAGGCAAAAAAATATAATAACACATGAAAACAAGAGGGAAACACAAAAGGATGACACAAGAGCACAGAGCTCCTGCCAACAGCAGCCACTACAGCAGCGCCATCTTGGAAACATCTTATCAACATTGATACTGTTATCAACAACAGTATCAATATTAGTTATAATTTCAGCATAGCAGTGATTAAAAATCCCTCATTGACATTATCATTAGACATTTATAAAAATAAAAATAAAACGATAGTGTCACAGTGGCTTACACTTGCATCGCATCTCATAAGCTTGACAACACTGTGTCCAATGTTTTCACAAAGATAAAATAAGTCATATTTTTGGTTTGTTTAATAGTTTAAAAAAAAATTACATTATTGCAATTAGTTGATAAAAATGTGTCCTTTTTAATTATAAAAGCTTTTTTAAAAAAAATCAACCACTCTGCTAGCATGTCAGCTGACTGGGGTAGATCCTGCTGAAATCCTATGTATTGAATGAATACAAAATCTTTTTGAGTCGGAAAAATATCGTTTTTGAATCGAGAATCGAAAAAATCGATATATTATGGAGTCGTTATTGAATCGAATCGTGGGACACCCAAAGATTCACAGCCCTAATATATATATATATATATATATATATATATATATATAAATATATATATATATATATATGTGTGTGTATATATATGTGTGTATATACATATATATATATATATATATATATATATATACAAAAAATGTCTTAATTAGATTAACCAGAGAATAGTGCTCGATACTGTGATAGAGCGCAAAATATGGATGTGTGGGGGGAAAAAAAATCACAAGAATACTTTATCTCTACAGAACTGTTTCATGAGTGGTTACCTCAGTCATCAGAAATCTCCTGATGATTGAGGGAACATATATATATATATATATATATATATATATATATATATATATATATATATATATATATATATATATATTCTGCGATTTAAAAAATGGATGTGCAAGTATAAAAACAATTTTCTTTGGTTAAAAAAATTATTCGCACATAAAATGAACATTTATTTTTTTAATAAAAAACACAATTTGCAAGTAAAACATTTTTTTTCTCCAATAAAAAAAACAATTTGCAAGTAAAACACTACTTTTTGCAAGTAAAAACATAACTCACAAGTAAAATAACAATTTTTTGCAAATATAAAAACTATTTTCTGCAATTAACAAAAGGATTTGCAAGTAAAAAAACAATTTTCTTCCGTTAACAAAATGATTAGGAAGTAAAACAACGATTCGCACGTAAAAAAAAACACTTTTTTTTTTTAATCAAAAAAACATTTTGCAAGTAAAAAAAACTAGACAATTTCTTCATGTTTAAACCTTTTGGCAGTAATATTCCACACTGCGTGATCCACACACCTGCACTCCGAGCACCTGTAATTCACCCTTTACAACCACAGGTGGTGCTGCTGAGTCCATTTAAGGCCATCAGAGCTACTAGTATTTGCGCATGGTGCCCTCTGCCAACAGTAACAAAGAAGAAGCAGGGTGGGGAGCGAATAGTGGACAGAATAGCATGGAAAAATTACAGGTTAACTTACAGGTTGAGCTTGTTTCCCCTCTCTTCTGCAGGGCGGAAAATTACTGATTAGAACGTAATGTTTTTTTTAATACCTGCACATAGTTGTTGGACTTCAAGAGTTTTGATGCTTACCGTTTTTTTTTGTTGCAGGAAATTGATTTGATTAATTGCTTTTTTAATTGAATTAAAAATACATTTTTCTTTTTTCAGACTTGTGAATCATTAAAAAATCTAAAATGTTTGTGTAGTTTTGGTAGTAATTTTAGTCCATAATCATTCAGTAAAATGGAAGGATCTTGGTGGGGCTTTGATACATTTTGTACCTTTTTAAAGATGCTAAGAGTACATCACGAAGTAAAATAATTTATCATATTGACAGATTTTTTTCATGAAGTATTTCAACTTCTGACACGCCCACTTGTAGGTCAATATTAAAGTATGTGTATTTCTGACACGCCCTGTTTCCATATGAGTTGGGAAATTGTGCTAGATGTAAATATAAACGGAATACAATGATTTGCAAATCCCTTTCAACCCATATTCAATTGAATGCACTACAAAGACAAGATATTTGATGTTCAAACTCATAAACTTTATTTTTTTTTTTGCAAATAATAATTAACTTAGAATTTCATGGCTGCAACACGTGCCAAAGTAGTTGGGAAAGGGCATGTTCACCACTGTGTTACATCACCTTTTCTTTTAACAACACTCAGTTAAACGTCTGGGAACTGAGGAAACTAATTGTTGAAGCTTTGAAAGTGGAATTCTTTCCCATTCTTGTTTTATGTAGAGCTGTCGTATTTTACGTTTCATAATGCGCCACACATTTTCGATGGGAGACAGGTCTGGACTGCAGGCGGGCCAGGAAAGAGCCCGCACTCTTTTTTTAACGAAGCCACGCTGTTGTAGCACTTGTCTTGCTGAAATAAGCAGGGGCGTCCATGATAACGTTGCTTGGATGACAACATATGTTGATCCAAAACCTGTATGGACCTTTCAGCATTAATGGTGCCTTCACAGATGTGTAAGTTACCCTTGCCTTGGGCACACATACACCCCCATACCATCACAGATGCTGGCTTTTAAACTTTGCGCCTACAACAATCCAGATGGTTATTTTCCTCTTTGTTTCTGGAGGACACCACGTTCACAGTTTCCAAATATAATTTGAAATGTGGACTCGTCAGACCACAGAACACTTTTCCACTTTGCATCAGTCCATCTTAAATGAGTTCGGGCCCAGCGAAGCCTGCGTCGTTCCTGGGTGTTGTTGATTAATGGGTTTGGCTTTGCATAGCAGAGTTTTAACTTGCACTTACAGATGTAGCGACCAACGATAATTACTGACAGTGGTTTATGAAGTGTTCCTGAGCCCATGTGGTGATATCTTTTACACACTGATGTCGGATTTTGATGCAGTACCGCCTGAGGGATCCATAGTCCGAAATATCATCGCTTATGTGCAGTGATTTCTACAGATTCTTTGAACCTTTTGATGATTTTATGGACCGTAGATGGTAAAATCCCTAAATTCCTTGCAGTAGCTCGTTGAGAAATGTTGTTCTAAAACTGTTCGACAATTTGCTTACAAAGTGGTGACCCTCACCCCATCCTTGTTTGTGAATGACTTAGCATTTCACGGAAGCTGCTTTTATACCCAATCATGTCACCCACCTGTTCCCAATTAGCCTGCACACCTGTGGGATGTTTCATATAAGTGTTTGATGAGCATTCCTCAACAAAGTTAATGATTATTTGTTTATCAGTTTGAACATCATATATCTTGTCTTTGTAGTGCATTCAATTGAATATGGGTTGAAAATTATTTGCAAATGATTGTTTTCCGTTTATATTTACGTCCAACACTCATATGGAAACGGGGTTTGCACATCAATATACTTCTGACACGCCCACATGCTGACGAGCAACAGGAAGTAGTTGGCTGAAGTGTGTTGTGTTGCTGCTAGGACTTGGCATGGCGACATGGAAACATTCACCTGTCAGCTCCATGCATCTACTCCGAAGTCATGGAGGCTTTGGACCTCCGCCCTCGGCTCTCCTTCCTCAACCTGGGCAGTGGGACCGGCTACCTTAGCACCATGGTGGGCCTCATCCTGGGTAGGTGGTCCATTACACAGTGCACTGCTTGTTTGCAACCAGCAGAGGCGCTGTTGCTTCATTCTAAAACACGTTTTGGTGTCAAGAAGAACTGGACTAAAGTCTCTGGCGTCAAGAAGTAGAGGACTAAAGTATGTGGTGTAAAGAATAAGATGTGGACTAAAGTGAGAAGAAGAAGTGGACTAAAGTTATAAGAAGTGGACTAAAGTTAGAAGTGAACTAAAATCAGAAGAAGTGGACTAAAGTTAGAAGTGGACTAAAGTTAAAATAATAACTGGACTAAAGTTAGAAGAAGATCTGGACTAAAGTTAGAAGAAGTGGACTAAAGTTTGTGGTGTAAAGACGAAGAAGTGAACTAAAGTTTGAAAAAGAAGTGGACTAAAGTTATATTAAGAAGTGGACTAAAGTTAGAAGAAGTGAACTAAAATCAGAAGTGGACTAAAGTTAGAAGAAGTGGACTAAAGTTAGAAGAAGAAGTGGATTAAAGTTAGAAGAAATGGACTAAAGTTAAAAGAATAACTGGACTAAAGTTAGAAGAAGTGGACTAAGGTTAAAAGAATAACTGGACTAAAGTTAGAAGATCTGGACTAAAGTTAGAAGAAGTGGACTAAAGTTAAAAGAATAACTGGACTAAAGTTAGAATAAGAAGTGGACTAAAGTTAGAAGATGAAGTGGACTAAAGTTAAAAGAAGTGGACTAAAGTTAGAAGTGGACTAAAGTTGGAATAAGAAGTGGACATAAGTTAGCAGAAGTGGACTAAAGTTGAGAAGTGAAGCTTCATCTTCACTCCAGTTTAAGTCTGTGTGTAAACACCAAGGGAAGTTTTTATGAAAACATCATCAGTTGGTAAATGTCCTCCTTAGTGGACATTAAGTTGACTTGAGTGTCATTATGAAAATGACAATGAAGGAATTGATTAATTGCTTGATTGATTGATTGATTGACAGCAGTTTCCCGGCCGGCCTGTGATGACCAAGTCTGCCTAGCAACAGTGGTGTAGAAGAAGAAAGTGACTTGTAGTGCACATGAAGGAAGGTGATTAGGAACAAATCCCTAAAGTTGAGAATTGTTCCAGGACCGTTCGGAGTGAACCACGGAGTGGAATTACACGCTGACGTCATCGACTACGCCTACCAGAAGCTGCACTCCTTCATCACCACCAGCGACACCTTTGACAAGTGAGGAGCGCCACCTTCTGTCTCTTCACAGCAGCTACACCATCCACTCGATCACGTGTCCGGGTGCGCAGGTTTGAGTTCTGCGAGCCATCCTTCGTGTTGGGCAACTGCCTGGAGATCCCCCCTGAGAGCCGTCAGTACGACCGGGTGTACTGCGGGGCGGGCGTGCAGAAGGACCACGAGGACTACATGAAGAACCTGATCAAGGTGGGCGGCGTCCTGGTCATGCCTCTGGAGGAAAAGGTTTGTGACAAACTGGAACACTTACACACCTAAAAACATGTTTATTATTAACGGTCCGCAATGGACTTGGGCTGTCTTTAAATTGAAGTGGAGTGGTAATTGTGTTTCATGAAGCAGTAAGTTGAATGATGCGGACACGTTTGTTACTGCCTTGGAGACTTTGTATGTGTATGCAACGATAATTATTTGATACTTGTTTGTATCGACACGTCAACTTTTATTGTTCAATGATTATTACCTATGTCTAGCTTGTGTGCTTATCTGTTGTGTAGCTGCCAGTTCATAGTAGCCTATACCCTAGCATGTTTACTCGTAGTAAATTACTTTAGCAAAACAGAAGAAATGGTGTGTTTATTGGAGGACATTTAGATGTCTGCCAGCTTTGTACAAGTAAACACGCTGCAGGACTGCTTGTATCGCACATGATATCACACACAAGTAAACACGCTGCAGGACTGCTTGTATCGCACATGATATCGCACACAAGTAAACACGCTGCAGGACTGCTTGTATCAAACATGATATCACACACAAGTAAACACTCTGCAGGACTGATTGTTTCGCACATTATATCAAAGACAAGTAAATATTGTAGGACTGATTGTATCGCACATGATATCACACACAAGTAAATATTGTAGGACTGGTTGTATCGCACATGATCTCACACACAAGTAAACACGCTGAAGGACTGCTGTATCGAACATGGCATCACGCACAAGTAAACACGCTGCAGGACTGCTTGTATCAAACATGATATCACACTGAAGTAAACATGCTGCAGGACTGCTTGTATCGCACACGATATCACACACACAAGTAAAAACCCTCTGCAGGACTGCTTGTATCGCACATGATATCACACACAAGTAAACACTCTGCAGGACTGTTTGTATCGCACATTATATTACACACAAGTGAACACTCTGCAGGACTGCTTGTATCGCACATTATGTTACACACAAGTAAACACTCTGCAGGACTGTTTGTATCTCACATTATGTTACACACAAGTAAGCACTCTGCAGGACTGCTTGTCTGGCACATATCACCCACAAGTAAATATTGTCGGACTGCTTGTATCGCACATGATTTTACCCACAAGTAAATATTGTGAGACTGATTGTATCGCACATGATCTCACACACAAGTAAACACTCGCAGGACTGTTTGTATCGCACATTCTATCACACACAAGTAAACATTCTGCAGGACTGCTCGTATTGCACATTATATCAAAGACAAGTAAATATTGTAGGACTGATTGTATCAAACATGATATCACACACATGTAAACACTGCAGGACTGATTGTATCGCACATGATATCACACACAAGTAAACACTCTGCAGGACTGATTGTTTCGCACATTATATCAAAGACAAGTAAATATTGTAGGACTGATTGTATCGCACATGATATCACACACAAGTAAATATTGTAGGACTGGTTGTATCGCACATGATCTCACACACAAGTAAACACGCTGAAGGACTGCTGTATCGAACATGGCATCACGCACAAGTAAACACGCTGCAGGACTGCTTGTATCAAACATGATATCACACTGAAGTAAACATGCTGCAGGACTGCTTGTATCGCACACGATATCACACACACAAGTAAAAACCCTCTGCAGGACTGCTTGTATCGCACATGATATCACACACAAGTAAACACTCTGCAGGACTGTTTGTATCGCACATTATATTACACACAAGTGAACACTCTGCAGGACTGCTTGTATCGCACATTATGTTACACACAAGTAAGCACTCTGCAGGACTGTTTGTATCTCACATTATGTTACACACAAGTAAGCACTCTGCAGGACTGTTTGTATCTCACATTATGTTACACACAAGTAAGCACTCTGCAGGACTGCTTGTCTGGCACATATCACCCACAAGTAAATATTGTCGGACTGCTTGTATCGCACATGATTTTACCCACAAGTAAATATTGTAAGACTGATTGTATCGCACATGATCTCACACACAAGTAAACACTCGCAGGACTGTTTGTATCGCACATTCTATCACACACAAGTAAACATTCTGCAGGACTGCTCGTATTGCACATTATATCAAAGACAAGTAAATATTGTAGGACTGATTGTATCAAACATGATATCACACACATGTAAACACTGCAGGACTGATTGTATCGCACATGATCTCACACACAAGTAAACACTCGCAGGATTGCATGTATCGCACATGATATCACACACAAGTAAAAACCCTCTGGAGGACTGCTTTTATCGCAGATGATATCACACACAAGTAAACACTCTGCAGGACTGTTTGTATCGCACATTATACTACACACAAGTAAATATTGTAGGACTGATTGTATCGCACATGATCTCACACACAAGTAAACTTTTTGCAGGACTGTTTGTATTGCCCATGATATCACACACAAGTAAATATTGCAGGACTGCTTGTATCACACATTATATCAAAGACAAGTAAATATTGTAGGACTGCTTGTATCGCACATTATATCACACACAAGTAAACTTTTTGCAGGACTGTTTGTATTGCCCATGATATCACACACAAGTAAATATTGCAGGACTGCTTGTATTGCACATGATATCACACACAAAAAAACACGTGGTATGACTTCTTGTATCGCACGTAATATCACACACAAGTAAAAACCCTCTGCAGGACTGCTTGTATCGCACATGATCTCACACAAGTAAATATTGCAGGACTGCTTGTATCGCACATGATATCACACACAAAAAAACACGTGGTAGGAATTCTTGTATCGCACGTAATATCACACACGAGTAAAAACCCTCTGCAGGACTGCTTGTATCGCACATGATCTCACACAAGTAAATAATGCAGGACTGCTTGTATCGCACATGATATCACACACAAAAAAACACGTGGTAGGACTTCTTGTATCGCACGTAATATCACACACAAGTAAAAACCCTCTGCAGGACTGCATGTATCGCACATGATCTCACACACAAGTAAATATTGCAGCACTGCTTGTATCGCACATGATATCAGACACAAAGAAACATGCGGTATATTTGACATTTCACATTTTACTATTGTTTTTTGCTGATACTGGACTGATATCCCATAGCGGTATCAAGGAGTAGATACAAGAATGCTGAATAAAACATGGATGCATGCTGTGTGTGTGTGCAGCTGACCAAGATCACCCGCACGGGACCCAACAGCTGGGAGACCAACAAGATCATCTCCGTGTCCTTCGCTCCGCTGGTGCTGCCCAAACGCAACATGGACGCCAGAACCAAAGCTGTTCCCCTACGTGAGTCACACTTCCTATGGCCTTTAACTGTGCTATCATCACAGATCCTCACTGTCCAGGTTTGTATCGATGCTAACATTCAACAGCTCTGGCTTTTTGTATCCTCCTACAGTGTGAAGTGTAGCATGTTGAGCTAGTCCTCCAGTGATAATAGTACTTGTGAGAAACAGTTTATTAGGTGCCGTGGATGACGCGACTAGTGAGAAAATGTATGAATTGTTGGATCAGACAGTACGTGGTCGTGTACAGTGAAAGATAAATATATCATCTCTAATAATACTAATAAAAATATGTTATCTCTTCATATTAATAATAAAAATATCTCATCTATAATAATATTTAATCTCTAATATTAAATATATAATCTCTAATAATAAAAATATATCATCCGTAATAACAATATATTTATATGGTAATAAAATGTCTCTAATATCAATAATAAAATATATTATCTAATACTAATAATACAAATATGTCACCTATAATTATAATAATAATAATGTAATTAATATTTCATCTCTAATATTAGAAATATATAATCTGTAATAATTAAACAAATACAGCATCTGTAATACTAACAAATATATATCTATATAAATATATAATAAAAATATTTATGTAATAATACAAATATGTCACCTGTAATAATAATAATAATGTTGTCCCTTATATTAATAATATATCATCTCTAATAATGATAAAACATATAATTTCTAATAATAAAAAATGTCATTCATAATATTAATAAAAATATATCTTTAATAATAATAATAATGATAAATATATGTTGTCTCTTATGATATATAATCTGTAATATTCATAATACAAACATATAATCTAATAATAATACAAATATATCCTCTAAGAATAAAAAGTTGTCATCTGTAATATTAATAAAAATATATAATAATAAAAATGTTGTCTCCAATAATATATAATCTCTAATATTAATAAACATGTATAAAATATCATCTCATCATAATATATAACCTAAAAATATGAATAATTCAAATATATCATCTCTAATAATAATACAAATATATAATTTAATATTAATAATAAAATGTGTCCTCTATAATAATAAAAATATGCTGTCTCTAATATTAATAATATATAATCTCTAATAATTATACAAATAAATCATCTGTAATAACAATAAAAATATGTATCTAATATTAAAATATTATAAATATATGATCTAATATTAACACAATCATGTCACCCATAATAACTTAAATGTTGTCTCTAATACTAATATATCATCTATGATAATAATATATAATCTCTAACAATAATAACCACAAAATATATAATTTCTAATAAAAAATTAATTTCTAATATTGATCAAAATATGTCTTTAATAAAAATAAAACATGTTGTCTCTAATAATACATGATCTCTAATATTGATAATACAAATATATATATATAATCTAATAGTAAAATATAACATCTAATATTGATAAATATGTAATCTATAATATTAAAAATGTTGTCTCTAATATATAATAATACAAATATATCCTATCTAATAATAAAAAAATGGTCATCTCTAATAATATAGTAGTAGTCCAATATATATTAATAAAAATGTTGTCTCTAATAATATATAATCTCTAATATTAATAAACATATATAATCTCTTAAAATAATATCATCTAATAATAATATATAACCTCCAATATTATAATAAAAAATACATAATCTCTAATAATACAAATATATAATCTAATATTTCTAATAAGAATATGTCATCTATAAAAATAAAAATGTTCTGTCTAAAATTAATAATATATTATCTCTAATAATAATACAAATATATAATCTGTAATAACAAGAAAAAAATATTTAGGCTAACAAAATATGTATCATAGATGATCTCATAATAACACAAATATGTCACTCATGTTGTTTCTAATACCAATAATATATCATCTATGATATTAATAATATATAATCTCTAACACTAACAAAATATAATTTCTAATAAAAAAAACATTTTTAAAAATAATTAAAAATATATTTAATAAGAAAATATGTTGTCTCTAATAATAATATATAATCTTTAATATTAATAATAAACTCCGGCGAGGTACCGCCGCCCGGTGGCCGTACTCTCCCTTAGAGATAGGGTGAGAAGCTCTCAAAGTAAAGCCGCTGCTCCTTCACATGGAGAGAAGCCAGATGAGGTGGTTCGGGCATCTGGTCAGGATGCCACCCGAACGCCTTCCTAGGAAGATGTTTAGGGTATGTCCAACCGGTAGGAGGCCACGGGGAAGACCCAGGACACGTTGGGAAGACTATGTCTCCCAGCTGGCCTGGGAACGCCTCGGGATCCCCTGGGAGGAGCTGGACGAAGTGGCTGGGGAGAGGGAAGTCTCGGCTTCCCTGCTTAGGCTGCTGACCCCGTGACACAAACTCGGATAAACTGAAGAAGATGGATGACTTAATAATACAAGTATATAATCTAATAATAATAAAAATATGTAATCTACAATTATAAAAATGTTGTCTCTAATAATATATAATAAAAATATATCCTCTCTAATAATAAAAAGTTGTCATCTGTAATATTAATAAAAATATAATAAATGTTTCTCTAATAATATATCTCTAAAATTAATGAACATATATAATATCTAATAATATAAAATATGTAATATATAAAAATATGTTGTCTCCAATATCAATAATATATTATCTCTAATAATACTACGAATATAGAATCTGTAATAACAATAAAAATATACTTATGATAATCAAAATATGTATCTAATATTAATAATCCAAAAATATGATCCAACATTAATAACACAAATATGTCATCTATTGTAAAAATTAAAATGTTGTCTCTAATACTTATATCATCTATGATATTAATATATAATCTCTAAAAACAAAAATAATATAATTTCTAATAAAAATGTGTCATTTTTAATATTAATAATAATAATAACAAAACTATATCTATAATATATAATCTGTAATATTAATAATACAAATATATAATATAATAATACAAATATAACATTTATTAAAAACATGTAATCTATTCTAATAAAAATGTTGTCTCTAATATTAATAATATATCATATCTAACAATATTAAGAATATATCCTGTCTATGAACAAAACGTTGTCATCTCTAATATTAATAAAAATGTATAATAAAAATGTTGTCCCTAATAATATATAATCTCTAATATTAATAAACATATATAATCTCTAAAAATATAATCTAATAATATATAACCTTCAATATTAACACAAATATATAATCTCTAATAGTAATACAAATATACAATCTAATATTAATAATAAAATGTTATCTATAATAAAAATGTTAGCTCTAATATCACTAAAATACAATCTCTAATAATACAAATGTATTATCTCTAATATGTAGTCTCTAATAGTAATAATAAAAATATATTTCTAATATCAATAATGTAATATGTATATAATACAAATACCATGTCTAATATTAATAAAACATAATTGCTAATAATAAAAATATATCTTTAATATTAATAATAATGTCACTTCTGATGTTATTATTATTGATAATAATAATAATGTGTTTTGCTGGCAGCAAAGTACGAGGTGCGGACGCTGCAGGAGCTGGCTCGCTTCTCCATCCGCCACACGCTGCGAGCGAGCGCCGACGGAGACAAGCAGGCGCCGACGCGCGGCTCCTCCTTCAGCGTGGGCCGAGGCCTGGCGGTGGCCGGCCTGCACAAGTACGGCCCTCGCTTCAAGCGCCGCCGCGTCCACCGTCGCCGCTGCAACACCCTGGTCTTGGCCACGCGGCAGACGCCCGGCGCCATCGGCCCCGCCCCTCTGGACGGCAACAACAACCAGGGCGGCAGGACGGAGGACGAGGAGGACGCCCGGAGGGAGAGGAGGGGCGCCAGGAGGACCAACGCCAGACCCCGAGGAGCGGTGGCGGCGAAAGAGGAGGCGGAGGAGGAGAGAGAGACGGGTGAGCTCCTGCGCGTGCAGCCGCTGGTCAACGTGCTGAGGCAGAAGATTCTCTGCTTGCCGCTGCCAGAACCGCTCAAGAAGTTCCTCCTCTTCTACAGGAACAAGTGAACATTCCACACCATTCCACTGACCCATCATCTACTTGTCTGAATGTACAGAACCACCCCTTTTGTATAGAACATCCACTTACTACAGTGGGGATCAAAACTATCTAGTCAGCAAGTTCTCCCACAGAGCTCTGTCATTTTCATCATAGGTACACTTCAACTGTGACAGACAGAATGTGGAAAAAAAATTCACATTGTAGGAATTTTAAATAATTTATTTGTAAATTATGGTGTAAAATAAGTATTTGGTCAACCATTCAAAGCTCTCACTGATGGAAGGAGGTTTTGGCTCAAAATCTCACGATACATGGCCCCATTTATTCTTTCCTTAACACGGATCAATCGTCCTGTCCCCTTAGCAGAAAAACAGCCCCAACGTATGATGTTTCCACCCCCATGCTTCACAGTAGGTGTGGTGTTCTTGGGATGCAACTCAGTATTCTTCTTCCTCCAAACACGACGAGTTGAGTTTATACCAAAATGGATACATGGATGATACAGCAGAGGATTGAACTATGGATTGGGGCGGCATAGCTCGGTTGGTAGAGCGGCCGTGCCAACAACTTGAGGGTTCCAGGTTCTATTCCCGCTTCCGCCATCCTAGTCACTGCCGTTGTGTCCTTGGGCAAGACACTTTACCCACCTGCTCCCACACTGGTTTAAATGTAACTTAAATATTGGGTTTCACTATGTAAAGCGCTTTGAGTCACTAGAGAAAAGCGCTATATAAATATAATTGACTTCACAACTTTCACAGTATCATGTTAGACCCGCTCGACATCCATTGCTTTCGGTCCCCTAGGTTCTCATAGTCATCATTGTCACCGACGTCCCACTGGGTGTGAGTTTTCGTTTTCCTTGCCCTTATGTGGGCCTACCAAGGATGTCGTAGTGGTTTGTGCAGCCCTTTGAGACACTAGTGATTTAGGGCTATATAAATAAACATTGATTGATTAAGGATTGGGAGGATATCATGTGTTCAGATGAAACCAAAGTCAAACTTTTTGGTATAAACTCAACTCGTCGTGTTTGGAGGAATAAGAATACTGAGTTGCATCCCAAGAACACCATACCTACTGTGAAGCATGAGGGTGGAAACATCATGCTTTGGGACTATTTTCCTGCTAAGGGGACAGGACGATTGATCCGTGTTAAGGAAAGAATGAATGGGGCCATGTATCGTGAGATTTTGAGCCAAAACCTCCTTCCATCAGTGAGAGCTTTGAATGGTTGACCAAATACTTATTTTCCACCGTAATTTACAAATAAATTATTCAAAATTCCTACAATGTGAATTCCTGGATTTTTTTTCCACATCCTGTCTCTCACAGTTGAAGTGTACCTATGATGAAAATTATAGACCTCTGTCATCATTTTAAGTGGGAGAACTTGCACAATCGGTGGCTGACTAAATACTTTTTTGCCCCACTGTATAGTCTTGCTTCTTTTTCTAACAGGACGTTAATATCAATATTATTATTGGCTGGAATAAAGTGCAGAGTCCAAATGTCAACTTTTTCATTTTTGGACCACAATACTGAGAATTAATGCCGACCAAGCAGTAATGTTGTCTTAGAGTAGTTAACGTTCCATTAGAAAGTTCTGATTGGACGAGCAACTACACAGCATCAGGTGAGTTGATCACCTGATCAAGCCACCACATTGTGCAACAGCTAACAAATTTGATTCAACTGTGAAAATTCTTAGTGAAACACTGCAAGGTAAAACAATTTCAATTTCAATGTGTAATAAATTTGAACTCAATTTGAACCATTTTTTTTTATAAGATACATTTTTTTGGTAGCATGTTTTTATTTGTGTTGACTCAACTATAACAATCTTTATCAAATTGTTTTAATAAAATATTGTTTGGTTGCAAAGACAATTTTATGACTCAGCTTCAATCATTTACATTTTTTTTTATTAAATGCATTTTTTTTGCTTGCAAATCCATTTTTGTTCCAATTCAACTTCAATAATTTTTTTAATTGTTTTAATAAAATACATTTTCTTTTTCTTAGGACTCAAATCATTAAAAAAAAAGTGATATGTTTTCTGTTGCAATTTTTTTGTCACAACTTAAACTACAATTTTTTTTAAATAAAATTGTTTTAATAAAATGTTATAACTTAAACTTACATCTTTTTAATTTTAGTATAATAAAATTGGTTGCAAATAGCTTTCTGGTTTCAACTCAACTACAAAATTTTTTTTTTGAGAATTTTTTGAATAAAAAATGTTTTAGTTGCAAATACTTTTTGTTACGACTCAACTTCCATTATGTGGGCGGGGCTTCTTCTCAAAAATGTTAAAAGCCTCTTTATTGGTCAGTGTTGATCACTCTTTTTTGACATTTTTCCTCAAAAAGTGTTGAGCGGGAAAGTAGTCAGCAGACATGACCATATATGGTCACATTATTATGTATATAAACATGTATATGTATGTATATTCACATATATATACACATCTCTATATATACATATATATAAACATTTATATATATATATATACGTATGTATGTACATGTTAAATATGGGAATGTTAAATATAAATATTTATAAATACAAGCATGTTTTGTATACAAATATCAGTGTGTCAAGTATTTATAAATAAGAGGATGTGAAATGATGGACACAGTGATGAAGACTAAATGAAATTGCGCAGATTCACTTTATGATTATTCATTTTCCTTGCCAGCATACAAAACACATTTGAGGCGATGCCAAAAACCAAACAAGAGCATTAGTAAAGTGACACAAGTGAGTCGACGTGATTATGTCGTCATGTTTGCACAAGAAGAACGTTACAATGATCATTTCACATCCTACGGAATGTCAGTCGGCGTATTGAGGCGACGCGGCGCAAGTTGGGGAAAGAACCCGAACCATACTTGCCAACCCTCCCGGATTTTCCGAGAGACTCACAAAATTCAGCGCCTCTTCCGAAAACCTCCCGGGACAAATTTTCTCCGGAAAATCTCCCGAAATTCAGGTGGAGCTGGAGGCCACGCCCCCTCCAGCTCCATGCGGACCTGAGTGACGTGTATAAAGAGCGTGTCTGCCCAATGACATTATAACTGTAGGATGATCGAGGGCGAGTTCTTGGTTTCTTATGTGGGTTTATTGTTAGGCAGTTTCATTAATGTCCTCCCAGCGTGGTAAAACAACACACAACAACAGCAGTCCGTTTTTGTCTACCTAAAGCAGTCCGTCTGCCAAACGGCAATGTTGTGACCCTCTTAAACAGGACAATAATGCCATCTACTGTACATGCGTATGGTTGGAAAAACAAGGATGGACAATTCAACCCTTAACTCAACAATGAGTAGATTAGTGTTATGTCTGTGTAAATGTGTAAATAAATGAACACTGAAATTCAAGTATTTCTTTTATATATATATATATATATATATATATATATATGAAATACTTGACTTGGTGAATCTATGAATCTAGCGGTAAATATACTCCTCCCCTCTTAACCACGAAACCACGCCCCCAACCATGCCCCCCACCCCACCCTCCCGAAATCGGAGGTCTCAAGGTTGGCAAGTATGTGCGGAACAGAAAGGAAAGGTGAGTGACACACCTGATTGTGAGTCCGCAGCACATGTCAAACCCCTGGAAGCTGGACTGCAGCAGCACATGACTAGTTGGTCCTCTCCTGACCATGGCAGCTGTCAGCGGGTTTAAAGAGACAGACGTGACAGAAAGTCCGAGGTAGTACACTCAGCAGGAGGTGAAGGCCGTCTAATAACTTACCAAATCACCAACGACAAATCTTCCTTCTTTCGTTTGGAATTGCAGTCGTCCCAAATGTACAGCATATTCTGCACATCTAAATCAAGTGTTGAATTATGTCCTTGTATTAAAATACAGTATTTGTCTGATTTTTTTATCACTTAAATAAAGGTGAATATGCTAACACGGCAACAATCAAGTTGACCTACTTTACATCTTCTGTAGAATACACTCAAGGTTACTATATTATGTGAAAAGAGCATAAGGATGACAATATGGATGTTGTTTCATTTTCAAAGGACTATAATTATGTTTAAAACTTTTTTTTGGAGGTCCTAAAGAGTTTTATTATGCCCCAACTATGAAAACATCACGTTTAATAACAGTTCTACTTGACAAAAATGTGTTTTAATCATAGTTGCGACTGTCAAGTTGACTATGTTTTTACATGTGGTTTCAGCACATGTTAACTTAGAGGAAATACCCAGGATGTGATGAAGTATCTCCAGGGAGTAGATGTGTTATAGTGGCCGGGTGATGCTTACAGTAGAACACACTCTCGGCTACTATATTATGAAAGAAGCGTAAGGGTGACAATATGGATTTTATTTCATTTTTAAAGGGCAATAATTATGTTTAAAACTTATTTAGAAGGTCTTTAAGATTTTTGTAATGCCCCAACTATGAAAACATCACGTTTAATAACGGTTCTACTTTAAAAAAATGTGTTTTAATCATAGTTGCGACTGTCAAGTTGACTATGTTTTTACGTGTGGTTTCAGCACATGATTAACTTAGAGGAAATACCCAGGATGTGATGAAGTATTGCCAGGGAGTAGATGTGTTATAGTGGCCGGGTGATGCTTACAGTAGAACACACTCCGGGCTACTATATTATGTGAAAGGAGCGTAAGGGTGACAATATGGACATTATTTAATTTTTAAAGGGCTATAATTATGTTTAAGCCTTTTTTAGAAGGTCCAAAATAATTGTATTATGCCCCAAGTATGAAAACATCACATTTAATAACAGTTCTACTTTACAAAAATGTGTTTTAATCATAGTTGCGACTGTCAAATTGACCAAGTTTTTACAGAACACTTTACGCCTGTGGTTTCAGCACATGTTTAACTTAGAGGAATTACCCAGAATGTGATGAAGTATCTCCAGGGAGTAGATGTGTTATAGTGGCCGGGTGATGCTGACAGTAGAACACACTCCGGGCTACTATATTATGTGAAAGGAGCGTAAGGGTGACAATATGGACGTTATTTAATTTTTAAAGGGCTATAATTATGTTTAAGACTTTATTAGAAGGTCCTAAAGAGTTTTATTATGCCCCAACTATGAAAACATCACGTTTAATAACTGTTCTACTTTACAAAAATGTGTTTTAATCGTAGTTGCGACTGTCAAGTTGACTAAGTTTTTACATGTGGTTTCAGCACATGTTTAACTTAGAGGAAATACCCAGGATGTGATGAAGTATCTCCCGGTAGTACATGTGTTATAGTGGCCGGGTGATGCTTACAGTAGAACACACTCTCGGCTACTGTATTATGAAATAAGCGTAAGGGTGACATAATGGATGTTATTTAATTTTTAAAGGGCAATAATTATGTTTAAAACTTATTTAGAAGGTCCTTAAGATTTTTTTAATGCCCCAACTATGAAAACATCACATTTAATAACAGTTCTACTTTAAAAAAATGTGTATTAATCGTAGTTGCGACTGTCAAATTGACTATGTTTTTACATGTGTTTTCAGCACGTCTAATTCAGAGGAATTACCCAGGATGTGATGAAGTATCTCCAGGTAGTAGATGTGTTATAGTGGCCTGGTGATGCTTAATGTAGAACACACTCAAGGCTACTATATTATGTGAAAGGAGCGTAGAATGTCCTAAAGAGTTTTATTATGCCCCAACTATGAAAACATCACATTTAATAATAGTTCTACTTTACAAAAATGTGTTTTAATCATAGTTGCGACTGTCAAGTTGACTACGTTTTTACACGTGGTTTCAGCACATGTTAACTTAGAGGAAATACCCAGGATGTGATGAAGTATCTCCAGGGAGTAGATGTGTTATAGTGGCCGGGTGATGCTTACAGTAGAACACACTCTCGGCTACTATATTATGAAAGAAGCGTAAGGGTGACAATATGGATTTTATTTCATTTTTAAAGGGCAATAATTATGTTTAAAACTTATTTAGAAGGTCTTTAAGATTTTTGTAATGCCCCAACTATGAAAACATCACGTTTAATAACGGTTCTACTTTAAAAAAATGTGTTTTAATCATAGTTGCGACTGTCAAGTTGACTATGTTTTTACATGTGGTTTCAGCACATGATTAACTTAGAGGAAATACCCAGGATGTGATGAAGTATTGCCAGGGAGTAGATGTGTTATAGTGGCCGGGTGATGCTTACAGTAGAACACACTCCGGGCTACTATATTATGTGAAAGGAGCGTAAGGGTGACAATATGGACATTATTTAATTTTTAAAGGGCTATAATTATGTTTAAGCCTTTTTTAGAAGGTCCAAAATAATTGTATTATGCCCCAAGTATGAAAACATCACATTTAATAACAGTTCTACTTTACAAAAATGTGTTTTAATCATAGTTGCGACTGTCAAATTGACCAAGTTTTTACAGAACACTTTACGCCTGTGGTTTCAGCACATGTTTAACTTAGAGGAATTACCCAGAATGTGATGAAGTATCTCCAGGGAGTAGATGTGTTATAGTGGCCGGGTGATGCTGACAGTAGAACACACTCCGGGTTACTATATTATGTGAAAGGAGCGTAAGGGTGACAATATGGACGTTATTTCATTTTTAAAGGGCTATAATTATGTTTAAGACTTTATTAGAAGGTCCCAAAGAGTTTTATTATGCCCCAACTATGAAAACATCACGTTTAATAACTGTTCTACTTTACAAAAATGTGTTTTAATCGTAGTTGCGACTGTCAAGTTGACTAAGTTTTTACATGTGGTTTCAGCACATGTTTAACTTAGAGGAAATACCCAGGATGTGATGAAGTATCTCCCAGTAGTACATGTGTTATAGTGGCCAGGTGATGCTTACAGTAGAACACACTCTCGGCTACTATATTATGAAATAAGCGTAAGGGTGACATAATGGATGTTATTTCATTTTTAAAGGGCAATAATTATGTTTAAAACTTATTTAGAAGGTCCTTAAGATTTTTTTAATGCCCCAACTATGAAAACATCACATTTAATAACAGTTCTACTTTAAAAAAATGTGTATTAATCGTAGTTGCGACTGTCAAATTGACTATGTTTTTACATGTGTTTTCAGCACGTCTAATTCAGAGGAATTACCCAGGATGTGATGAAGTATCTCCAGGTAGTAGATGTGTTATAGTGGCCTGGTGATGCTTAATGTAGAACACACTCAAGGCTACTATATTATGTGAAAGGAGCGTAGAAGGTCCTAAAGAGTTTTATTATGCCCCAACTATGAAAACATCACATTTAATAATAGTTCTACTTTACAAAAATGTGTTTTAATCATAGTTGCGACTGTCAAGTTGACTACGTTTTTACACGTGGTTTCAGCACATGTTTATTACACTTAATAACAATCCTATTTAACAAACATGTGTTTTAATTTTGGCTGTGACTGTCAAGATGACCAAGTTTTTATAGAACACTTTACGCCTGTGGTTTCAGCACATGTCTAACTTTCAAGAATTAACCGAAATGGGATTAGGTTTTTCCAGGTGGTAGATACGTTGTGGAGGCCAAGTGATGCTTGGATGCTCAGCCACGCTACCAATGAGTACTGTAATCTACAGTAGAACACACTCAAGGCTACTATATTAGGTGAAAGCAGCATAAAGGTGACTGTATGGATGTTATTTCATCTTTAGAGTGCTGGGATTATGTTTAAAATTAATTTAGAAGGTCTCGAAGAGTTTTATTATGCACCATCTATGAAAATAATACGTTTAAAAACAATCCTATTCAACAAAAATGTGTTTAGCCGTGATAAAAGAGGGGACGAATGTACTTTGTAGTTGCTTCCACTTCCTGCATCTCAGTTTAATTCATAGGTGAAATGTTATGGACAAAAATGTTTGATGGCCAGGAATGTCCCTACTGTACTTCCCATATGTAATATCTAAAAGGGGACCTGTGATGACTTATAAATGTTGTAACAATGTTGTATACTCGCATCGAAAACGTTTTAAATGGCTTTTACAATCTTTTTTTAACAGTAAGCCATTTGTGACATCACAGATTGAAGGATGTACTTATATGGGCATGACAGTTCATGCTCTCCATGCCCATATTAGTCATTTTCATGCGTCCAGACGTCTACAACATTAAGACTTGCATGTTAACATTTGACAGGGGACTATTTTGTCAGCATGGACCAGGAAGTGCCTAGATCAGGGGTGTCCAAAGTGCAAAAATTGCAAAATTGATAGTATTGCAAAAAAAAATCTAAAAACAATGAGAAAAATTGGCAATGTTGACAAAAAAGCTGCCATGCAGGCAGTTTTTTTTTCCATTTGTCTTTATTTTCTTTTTTTTCCATCGCTCAAAAAAAAGGACAAAAAAATCTATATTATAATGAGTTAATATTTAAAAATTATCACTTTAAAATGTTTTATGTGGAAAAAATATTGCATATATTGTGTGGTTGCCGTATAAAAACATGAAAGTTTTGACAAAAGAGCATAAAACAAAACAATAGTTCAAACTTAAAATCGACAGATATATCGGAAGTTGATCTTGAAATTTAAGTGTTAAAAGTAAAAAAAAAAAACTAATAAAAATGCATCACTTTATGAGTGGGGAACCTTTCGGATCTCAAATATATTTAGTAGGATTTTATTTAACTTTTCACTGTGATTACTCAAAAATATTAAATAATTAAAATCAGTGGTGTCCTGCATTATTGATCTTTGAGGGCTTTGATTGCTAAATAAAGGAACTCTCCTGAAGGAATCAATAAAGTACTATCCGTCTATCAATCGATCTAAATACTGCATATTTCAGTTTTACTATTAAAAACAAAGTTGTCTTTGACAGAAAAAGCATAAAATCTTATTTGTTTTACTTTATATCATCCTCAAGTTGATATAGAGATTTACTGTAAGCACTAAATTAAAAAAAATTATAATAATTTTACTTATTTCTAACATTTTAGTGACTGAAACCCTCTATGCTCCACAGGAGCCCTAAGGATTAAAAAAAAAAAATCCATATATTTTGTTATGGTTTGAAAATGAAAAATATCAAAATGGCCCCCGCATGCTTTCATTTTTCCGTGAGCGGCCCTCTGTGGAAAAAGTTTGGACACCCCTGGCCTAGATGGAGTCGCCATTCAAGGTAAGATAAATAATTATTTTCATTTATTATTGATTCTTTGCATGGAGTGAGAAGAGCAAGTCAAAATGAAGAAATTGTGGATAAAAGAGGTAAAGTCACCTGGACAGGTTTTTGGATTTAGTCAGACCAAAGTGGTCTGTAAATGATGCAAGACAAGACCGCTAATACCACACCATGTGAGCCACGCTCACCCTTTAGAGCACAGCTGAATTGATTTCCGTGGACCCCGACTTAAACAAGTTGAAAAACTTATTTGGGTGTTACCATTTAGTGGTCAAATGTACGGAATATGTACTGTAATGTGCAATCTACTAATAAAAGTTTCAATCAATCAATCAAAGCTGTAACTTCCTGCCACTAAACCTGCAGAAAATAGTTATTCTCAGGTATGTTTACATGTTCACACTTTGCGCTATTTTTTTTACACTTTATGAAGCATTTCTTACATATTCGATGATTTTTATGAGCTTATTGTCAAATGTCCAATGTGATTTCACTATTTTGTTGACATTGTTTGAGTGTTTTCAATGCTTGTGTTGGCATTTCCTTTCTGCCCTGACAGCTGATTAGAATTACAGAAAGTTAATTTTCCAATGAAATATATTTATGTCTTGCTTATTTTTGAAAGGGTATAAAAACATACATAATTATTAAATATTGTGATACAATTTGTATCCTTATTGTCCAGCCTTAATGCTGATAAAAGCAGCTTTATACATTGCAGCTCTGTATGGTTCGGAAAATGTGCAAGTGTACCTAATTTCGTGGCCGGGTGAATCTATGTAATGTTTATAAAAGTTTGTTTTCAACCTATCCATTTTCTACCGCTTTTTCCCTGTGGGGTCGCGGGAGGCGCTGGTGCCTATCTCAGCTACAATCGGGCGGAAGGTGGCGTACACCCTGGACAAGTCGCTACCTCATCGCAGGGCCAATACAGATAGACAGACCGTGCAGGAAAAGAAAAATAATAGCGGTGATGTATGTGTCTACAAAATATATATATTTAACAATGTATATTTTCAAAATATACATTCAGATACTTTTGGAGAGAATGGGGGTGTTTTCATTTGCATCTAAAGGGAGCGCCTCCACACGAAAATGGTTTGCATACATACGCAAAAAACGTACTCCCGGACTGAATGCCGCGTTTTTTTCCTACACTTTGAGCCGTGCGGTTTAAAAAAAGGTGCGGCTAATTTATGGATTTTATTTCGCTGACGGCCATAATGTTATGTAGTTTTCAACACCGACAAGGACACTGAAAAGGTGTGTTGCTGTTTGTACTATGGTGCCATCTTTTGGACAAGTTTGCTCACTGCTGGTGGTGCGGGGTAGAAAATGTAATTCCTGTTTCATGCCTTGTTTTATCTACTACTCGTCCATAGGGTTGGGTATCGAGTATCGAGTATCGATTGGAACCGGGACTAACTTTCCGATTCTCCCGGAATCGTTCAAAAGTTTAAAAAGCAGCTGTACACCAACAAAGAAGCGCCCACCGCCGGAAGTGTTAGAATAGCCGAGCTTATGTAGCCGAGCGAGTTAGTCAAGTATGGATAGCGAGCGTCGACGGTCGAAAGTGTGGCTTTATTTACCCCAAAATAAATGAAATATCGGCGAAATGTAACACGTGCGACAGGACTGTTTCGTGCTTACGAGGGTGCACGTCGAACATGATGAAGCACCTCCGAGTTCATGGAGTACAAATAAATGCGTGTCCCGTCTTCGACAGGAGACACTATCCGCCCAGAACGCTCACGCATCCTGCCTGGTCATTTTCCTAAACAAGAACTGTCTCTGATTTTATACTGTACCTGATGCTAATCTGGACTGGGTTTTGCAAGTTGTTTCTTATTGTTTATTTGCTTTTCTAAACCAGGTTAGCCCATCAGTGGGAGCACGGTAACATGTTTAAGTACCTGCAGCATCATACACTTGTGTGTGTAAATGTGTTTTTATGCGGTTTTCAAAAATAAAGCTCTCTTGATGAAAGTGTACACCTGTGAAAATGTATTCATATTTTATATATTTATATTCAAATTCATAGATTTGATATTTATATTCTAGTTGAAAACAGCCCTGTGAGGAATTTATAGTAAAGTTCATAAAAAGTTAATAGAATTAAAATTGATGGTGAATGTCAGACTATTTCATTCTGAAAGACTGTAGGTTAGCTAGCTCATTTAAAATATCCTAAACTTTTGTTTGACCCTGCCTTTTTTTTTTTTTTTTAAAAAGAAAGAATCGGAATCGAGAATCGTCAAGAATCGGTTATCGAAACAAAGAATCGGAATCGTTCGAATTCAAACGATACCCAAGCCTACTCGTCCGTAGCGTTTCTACTCGTATGGATTCTTCGTTCATCACTCCAAGCAACATTTGTAAGTTTTACAATATAACTAAAACAATTCAAACTTTCTAAAGCGCCCCATGTGTGATGTCTGTAGGCGTGTTTTCATGCATATTTGTACGTGCTATCGCAATGTAACCAAGCTAGCGTTGTTAGCAGTTGCAGATATGCCAACACGTTTACAGGTGTCTGTGTTTGTATTAATAACTTACAATGGCATTCTTTTTGTAATGTTTCAGTTGTACAAATTCTTCTGTAAATTCACCAAAACGTCTCCATGGAATTATTGAGTCTGTTTAGCTGATTGGAGAGCTAGCTCACGCAGCTCGTGGGTCCATGATGATGACTTCTCTTTTGTTTGATCAGCCGTTTGAAACATTTACTAAATCTTTTTTACCGGTATAAATCCACAGCTTGTGGTCCCGTGTGGCTGATATATGTAGACATATTATTTTCTTCTAAAATTTGGTGGGTGCGCCTTAAATACCGGCACTGTCTATAGCAGGGGTCGGGAACCTTTTTGGCTGAGAGAGCCAAGAATCCAAATATTTTAAAATGTATTTCCGTAAGAGCCATATAATATTTTTTTCAACACTGAACACAACTAAACGCGTGCATTTTTAAGTAAGACCAAAATGTCTAGAGTATAATAGGTCTCTTATTCTTTGTAATAACATTGATATTCTGAAGCTAACTGTGGAGGGGGCCTGGCCTGCGGGCCTGCAGCGACAGGTGCGTAGAAGGCCCACCTGGGCCTTGTTATCTAATCACCTGTCGCTCTGTTATAAGCAGCAGCCAGGAGGATAGACAGGGTTGAAGCTGGAGCCAGAGTGCGAGCGAGAACGAAGGAGAAAACGAAAACTGCTGGGAACTATTGAAAAATAAAACAATATTGCAACCCTGAAATAGGCTCTCATGTCGGTGCATGGTGGTGTGAAGAACCCCCCCAGGAGAGCAAGCCTCACACTAACCAATAATAAATAAATAACTTCTTACCATTAACACAACTTCTTGAACAGGTGCGGTAGAAAACGGATGGATGGATTAAAAATACATGAGAATGTTTTATATTTTCAACATTATTTTTAACACTGTGATTACAAGTGGAATTATTCATTACTTATCGTGTCAAGCAATGTCAGCTCATATTTACCTGAGAGCCGGCTCGCGAGCCATAGGTTCCCTACCCCTGGTCTATAGTCTGGAAAGTAGGGTAAATATTAAGTATCTAGACCTCAAGAAAGTGTACTAAATGTAGATTAGAAATCATCATAGGTCCCCTTTAAGTGCGATTATCAACTCTTATAGTTGATTTGTACGCATTAAGAACATTGTAACATACAATATGTGTATACATATACTCCATATATATATATATATATTTGTGTCGTAGTCACACCTGTGATAAAGGTGCTTTAAATATACTCTAAGATGAAAAGCACCGGACAGTAGCAAATAGTGCGAATTAAAATAATTCATTGTTTTTCTACAAAGCAGCATTAATCCATTTTGTCTTTCACAGACCTCGCGATCGCGTGGGCAGAATAAGAGCCGTTCTCTTGGAGAAGGTGCGCAGGGGGAGCTTGTTGGCAGGCGGGGGAGCTTGTTGGCAGACGGCGAGTGGTTCACTTGGGCACCAGCCCGCGGGATTGTGGGTAAATAGGAGATGTTGGGCTGCGAGCGCTGAACGACGACGTCCACGTGTCCGATTGCTTGCCTGTCCTCGCTCGCCTTCATGATCAGCGGGGACAAAAACAATCAAATGCATCACGTAGCTTGAGATGAATAATAGTAGTGTTTATTTCACGTACCCAGACTTTGGTTTCCTGAGGCTGCCACTGGCACTGGCTAGCGGTGCAGAGCTGCCGTTAAACCCGGAGGCATCTACTTGGATATCGTCTTCGTTCTTCAGCGCGTCCTCCAGAGCTGCGGCCACCTTTGGGGCAATGACCGGCTGCTGGTAGTCTTTGGTGCTCCGGGACGGCATGTCCATCGTAAGAAGCAGGAGGTTCTCGGCCTGAGAAGGCGTGGCAAAGACAGCCAAGTACAAGAAGGTTGACTTTATTTTCATGACACTTTTAAAAACCATTCAAATCCAGAATTAGTAGAGAATGAACCAGAACTTCAAATATTTTAGTCTGTTACCAAAGTATGTTTAAGTGAGCCAAGCACTTATTCTTCGGTTGTTTCTAAAATATGTTTTTATACGTGAAAACAAGCCTGGGCGATATGGCCTTTTATTAATATCTCAATATTTTTAGGCCATGTCACGATACACATCTCGATATTTTGCCTTAGCCTTGAATTAACATTGATGCATATAATCACAGCAGGATGATGATTCTATGTGTCTACATTAAAACATTCTTGTTCATACTGCATTAATATATGCCTATTTTAAACTTTCATGCAGAAAGGGAAATCCCAACTAAGTCAATTTACCAAAACTGTATTTATTAAACAGTTATTAAGCAGTGGCACAGACATTCATGTCATTTCCAAAACCGAAAGTGCAAGATTGTCAGAGACATTTTACAAAAAGTTGTGAGTGCACTTTTGTGAATGATGTCACCAAGATCACATACCAAAACAACACTAAATTAAAGGCTTACTGAAACCCACTACTACCGACTACCTGAGTTTATACATCAATGATGAAATATTAACATTGCAACACATGCCAATACGGCCTTTTTAGTTTACTAAATTATATTCTAAAATTTCCTGCGGAGTTTCCCATTGAAAACGTCGCTGAATGATGACGCTTGTTTGTGGCATTATTGGTTGGAGGGGACATATTAGCCAGCACCACTTGCGGATAAAAGTCGTCTCTTTTCAACGTGCAATTACACAGTATTTTGGACATCTGTGATGCTGAATCTTTTGCAATTTGTTCAATTAATATTGGAGAAGTCAAAGTAGAAAGATGGAGGTGGGAAGCTTTAGCCTTTAGTCACACAAACACACGGTGTTTCCTTGTTTAAAATTCCCGGAGGTGAAGCTTTACTATGGATCAGAGCAGTCAAGCGAACATGGACTCCGACCACTTGTCAACCGGCAGGTTTCGGTGAGAAAATTGTGGTAAAAAGTCGCCTCTTACCGGAGATCAGCGGAATTGCGCCGTCCGTGCAGCTGCCGTGTCCACACCCGTGGACACACCCCTCCGACTATCAGGTACTATTTAACTCACTAAAACACTAGCAACACAATAGAAAGATAAGGGATTTCCCAGAATTATCCTAGTAAATATGTCTAAAAACATCTGAATCGCTCCCAATGTAATCGCCTTTTTTTTTTTTTTCCTAGTCCTTCGCTATCAATATCCTCATCCACCAATCTTTCATCCTCGCTCAAATTAATGGGGAAATTGTCGCTTTCTCGGTCCAAATAGCTCTTGATGCTGGAAGCTCACATTATAAACAATGTGAGGATCCCTCACACCGGTGACGTCATCGTCTGCTACATCCGGTAAAGGCAAGGCTTTTTTATCAGCGACCAAAAGTTGCGAACTTTATCGTCGATGTTCTTTACTAAATCCTTTCAGCAAAAATATGGCAATATCGCGAAATGATCAAGTATGACACATAGAATGGACCTACTATCCACGTTTAAATAAGAAAATTTCATTTCAGTAGGCCTTTAAAGTGTACTTTTTGTACAGAATGCCACTACAATAGTCAAAAACAAATAAAGTGCACTTTTGTGCATGATGTCGCAAAAGATATTTCAATAACTGTCAAATAAAAATGAGCTGCATAATAGGTTCCTGCTGATGTTTTTATCCTTCTGTTGACTTTTCTTTTTCATACTGTGTTGATCTGAAAATAGTTGCTTCGGCATTTTGTTGGTGCGGCACTGGCCGGAGATGTTGACATGCAGAGTTTCAAACACTCTTCATTCTCTAGCGGGTGACTTTTCAAATGATGCTATATTAGCAGTGCTGCTACTTTTTTGTAGCAACGCTTTTGCCGCATAAATGTTGAGCATATTCCCGCTTGAAGCCAAACCACCGCCGGACCATGGATCCCGTGCTGTTTTTCTTTGTAATTAAAGGGCTACTGAAACCCACTACTACCGACCACGCAGTCTGATATTTTATATATCAATGATGAAATATTAACATTGCAACACGTGCCAATGCGGCCTTTTAGTTTACTAAATTAAAATTTTAAATTTCCTGCGGAATTTCCTGTTGAAAACGTCGCGGAATGATGACGCGTATGATGAGACGTACTTGTGACGTTATTGGTTGGAAGAGACATTTCAGCCCAGCATCACTTACGGCTGGCTAAAAATCGTCTATTTTCGTCGCGCAATTACACACGCGTGACGTCTCGGACTGTAGCGGACATTTTTTTCCAGCCCAATCCCAGCTATAAGTAGTCTGCTTTAATCGCATAATTACACAGTATTCTGGACATCTGTGTTGCTGAATCCTTTGCAATTTGTTCAATTAATAATGGAGACTATAAAGAAGAATGCTGTTGGTGGAAAGCGGTGGATTGCAGCTGCCTTTAGCAACCGAAACACAGCCGGTGTTTCTTTGTTTGTTGTGAAGCTTTAACACAGAGCGGTCAAGCGAGCATGGTTCTCTATGTCAACCAGCAAGTTTTTGGATGGGAAAATTGTGATATTAAGTCGGCTCTTACCGGAGACTTGAGTGGATTACGCAGCCTCATCCTGCAGCTCAAAAAGGCAGCTGTGATCTTGGCTCCTCGGCTTCTCTCAGAGACACTGACGTTCACCGCAGTCATCCGACTTTCAGGTATGACTTTATAATCTCACTAAAATACTATTAAACAATAAGCATGTAAGGGATTTTCCAGAATTATCCCAAATGTGTCTAATTACATCTGAAACGCTCCCACTGCCGCCGTTTGCAGCGGTCGCCTTTTTTTTTTTTTTAGTGCTTCAGTCTAACTTTCCTTATCCACAAATTTTTCATCCTCGCTCAAATTAATGGGAAAATTGTCGCTTTGTCGAATTGCTCTTACTGTTGGTGGCTCACATTATAAACAATGTGAGGATGTGAGGAGCCCTCACACCGGTGACGTCACGCGCATATCGTCTGCTACTTCCGATACAGGCAAGGCTTTTTTATTAGCGACCAAAAGTTGCAAACTTTATCGTCGATGTTCTCTCCTAAATCCTTTCAGCAAAAATATGGCAATATCGCGAAATGATCAAGTATGACACATAGAATGGACCTGCTATCCCCGTTTAAATAAGAAAATCTCATTTCAGTAGGCCTTTAACTCTTCCTCCATTTGTTAGCAGATTGGCATCTTCTCTCTCTCGTATTACCACCCGCACCTCACCGTTAGCATCACAGCTAACGTTACCATGTCGCTACTTCTCTGCTCCGCGGAAGCGTTTGACGTTGCACCCGTGACGTACGTAAGAAGGTGCACTTGTTTTAAGTCTCTGTGAGAAGGAGAGACAAGAGTGGGAAACACATGCAGTGTAATGCCCGTAGCTAAAAGCAATTGTGTGAGAATGTATACTCGAATATCACGATATAGTCATTTTCAATATCGCAAAGAGACAAACCCGCGTTATATCAAGTATATCAATATATCGCCCAGCCCTACGTGAAAACAAATGAAAGTAATAAAATGTATTGTAGCGGCTAAAGAAGTCACACAAAGTCAGACACTGTTTTTTACTTGTATTGCCAATCTTGTGCTAACAACCGGGTCAATTTTAACAAGTGTTCCCTCCCGTGCACATACGTCCGTCTCCATCCAATCCCCTTTCAGGCACAGAAGTTGTGTTCATGATCACTGGAACAATGAGCATCAAAACCATGTGAACATAAACATTTACACCAGCAGGTTGTGACGGTATAAATGGATATGTATAGCCTATTATTTGTGCACTATTGACTAGTGATGCATCGAAAATTCCACCACAAAGATTGAACACTGGAATAGCGCTGCCGAAACAGGATGTGGGGACAAAGTAAACAATACACACGGGGATTGTCTGCAGCCGAGGCAGCATGTCTGGAATGTGGACGTAACTTCAAAAAATGCCAATTAAACCTGTGGACATATTAATAGGAAAGAAAGTGCATTTGGAGTAGCAGCGTGAAGCAAGTGTGACGCCAGGCTCCCATGCAACTCGCTTTTCGTTGGGGACATTGAGGGACAGAAGTACGGTCTCTAAACTCGAGCACAGTCTATAATAACACCAGAAAAAGATGCTGAATTTGCTCCCGGTCGCTTTTAATAAGGAAAAAGTCACTAAAGGTCTCTAGGCACTTAAAGAATTCGAATAATAAGCAGCAACAATTCAAAATAGAGCAAAACAATATGATATAAAAATATATATGTCAATACTAATGAATAATAATACATTTGTTTTTAAATTTATCTACTAGGGCTATCAAAGTGGATTCGATTGATGGCACCTTTTTGACCCTCGGTCCGTACCGTAATGGCATCCAGTTACTGATTAGCCACAAGCGGGAAAATAGCGAGCAGAAATGCACAAAGAAAAGGGACATTATGAAAACATCAGATCCGACAAGGCAAGACAATTTTATCTTAAATTGTCGAACCTGCAGTGCACCAGACTGGAAGTCTCTGCAGAGAGTGGTGAGGACGGCGGAAAAGATCATCAGAACTATCCAGGAGATCGCAAAAAGCCGCTGCCTGACCAGGGCTCAGAAAATCTAAAGAGACTCCTCCCACCCCCACCAAGAACTGTTTTCACTGATGGACTCTAGAAAGAGGTTTCTCAGCCTCCGAAACGGAACCTCCAGGTTCTGTAACAGCTTCTTCCCTCAGGCCACAAGACTCTTGAACGCATCATAATTATCCCCTCAATTCCGCCCAAAAACGGATTAACTCGCTGGCATATAAAGACAATATAACATACATCCATAAACCTGGATGCATATGCAAAATTGCAAAATACAACATTTTTCGGAGTATAAGTCGCTCCGGAGTATAAGTAGCACCTGCCGAAAATGCATAATAAAGAAGGAGAAAAACAGATATAAGTGGCACTGGGGTATAAGTCACATTTTTGGGGGAAAATTATTTGATAAAACCCAACACCAAAAATAGACATTTGAAAGGCAATTTAAAATAAACTAAGAACAGTGAACTACAGGCTGAATAAGTGTACGTTATATGACGCATAAATAACCAACTGAGAAGGTGCCTGGTATGTTAACGTAACATATTATGGTAAGAGTCATTCAAATAACTAACATATAGAACATGCTATACGTTTACCAAACAATCTGTCACTCCTAATCGCTAAATCTCATGAAATCTTATACGTCTAGTGTCTTACGTGAATGAGCTAAATAATATCATTGGATATTTTACGGTAATGTGTTAATTTCACACATAAGTTGCTCCTGAGTATAAGGCGCACTCCTGGCTAAATTATGAAAAAAACTGCGACTTATAGTCCGAAAAATACAGTATTTATCTGTACACTAATCTATTTATTTATATCTGCACCTAATTGCTTTTTTATCCTGCACTACCATGAGCTAATGCAACAAAATTTTGTTCTTATCTGTACTGTAAAGTTCAAATTTGAATGGCAATAAAAAGGATGTTTAAGTCTAAGTGAGACAAGACCTTTGGAGCGAACGATGCTGGCGCTTTTACCGCTTGTAGAGAGGAGCTTCATGGCCGTGTTTACATTACAGATGAGTGCATTAATAACATAAAACGTAGATTGCTACTCAAACTGAATTAGGAAGATGAAATAAAATCTCAGCAGAAGAAAAGACAATAAAGAGGAAGTCTAGAGTCACTTTTATCGGAGACTCTTGTCAAAACATGTCAAGACACTTCTCGTTCAAAACACTTCCGGCTTCATAACAATAGCGCAACCCGTCACATACTATTCATTTTGTTTTGATCCAACAAGAGAATAAGGAAGTAGTTTTGATATTAGATTTTGTGTTAATATTGTTACACTGTCAGTGGCACTCACCATAAATACACTATAACATTTTCAGTTGATACACGTGATTGGTATCGGCAGCAAAAAACCCTGGTCAGAACATCCGTAATTCAAAGTATTTGTGTGACAATACAGTCCAACTTACCTTATATCTTATGTCAGGTCTATCTTTCATGGCCGTGCGAGCATGGTTACTTAGAGGCCGTCTGAATCCGATGGCAGACTGAGGCCTGCTCATCATTTGATGGTCGCTAAGCACAGCCAAACAGAAACACAAACGTGAGAGTGTGTTGCATATATGTATTAATAAAATTAATAATAATGATACTTACTCCTCTATGTGTGTGATGGGCCTCATCTTCCAGTATTCGTCCTCCTCGTCAAAAAAAGCTCTGTTGACTATCTTGTTCTTATCCTCGCAAGGGATGAAGTTCTCAATAATAAGATGCCTAAAAAACAAAAATTAGACACAAGTCAAGTATTGGTAGTGTGAGTCAATAGTGCCTATCATTGAATAAGGTTGCAACCATTCATCGATTAAATAAATAATGCGATTAGAAAAAAGCTTCGATTTATGTTCTATTGCTTTGAGTAATCCTTTAAGAAGTGTAGCTGTTACAATTAAAGTCTGAACCGCAGAAAAAAGGTAAAAAGTTAAATAGAAGATGGTAAAAGGTTAATAGAAAATACATAGATATAAACAAACAAGATAAATAAAAAAGTAAATAACGGTAAATAGAAGTTAGAAGAAGGTAAATTTTTCTTCAATTGATATTCTGTTGCTTCAAGTAAGTATGACGAATACAAACTGATAAAGTCCGTACCACATTAAAGAAGGTAAAATAAGTTGTATAGAAGGCAAACGATGGTAAAAGTTTAATAGAAAATACACAGATGTAAACAAACAAGATATATAAAAAAGTAAATAACGGTAAACGGAAGGTAGAAGAAGGTACATTTTTCTTCAATTGATATTCTGTTGCTTCATGTAAGTAGGACGAATACAAACTGATAAAGTCCGTACCACATTAAAGGTAAAATAAGTTGTATAGAAGGCAAACGATGGTAAAAGGTAAATACAATTGAAGAAACATGGAAAGTAAAAGAAAGGTAGGTAGAAGGTAAATAGAAGCTAAATAGATGGAAAATAGACGGTAAAATGAGGTATAAAGTAAATAGAAGATAAAAGAAGGTAAATATAAGGTAATATAAGGAAAATGGAAGGTAAATAAAAGGCAAAATATAAATGGGAGGTAAAGGAAGATAAATAGAAGGTAAATAAATATAAGGTAATAGAAGGAAAATAGAAGATAAAAGAAGGTAAATAATAAAGTAATAGAAGGAAAATGGAAGGTAAAATAAGGTAAATAAAAGGCAAAAGAAGATAAATAGAAGGTAAAAAAAGATCGATAGAATGTAAATAGACGTGAAATTTAAATAAATAGAATGTAAATAGGAGGTTAAAAAGTGAATATAAGATCAAATAAAGTACACAGAATGCAAAAAAAAAAGGAAAATAGAAGATAAAAGAAGGTAAACTGGAATGTAAATAGAAGAACAATAGAATGTAAACATAAGGTAAAATAAAATAAAAAAAGCAAAATAGAAGGTCAATAAAATATAAAATAAGATAAATAGAAGGTAAAATACAGTAAAAAGAAACTAAACAGGAGGTAAATGAAGGTAAATAGAAAATATATCAAAGGTAAAACAGAAGGTGAAAGGTGAATAGAAGATAAAATACAGTAAATATAATGCAATAACAGGAAAATTGAAGGAGTAGGAAGGTAAATAGAAGGCGAAAGAAGGTAAAAGAAGGAAAATAGAAAGTAAATAGAAGGTTAAAAAAAAGTCAATAGAAGGTAAATAAATAGAAAGCAATGAAGGTTATGGCAAGCAGAAACAAATCTTTGTTGAACTATTTTCCCTAAAATGCACAGTGAGGCTATAAAGTGTGTTTTGTCCGATTACTTGATTAATGGAACAAATGGATGGATGACTAAAGTATTGGAGAGCTGCAGCACTATTAATGACTAATAACTGTGATGCAATCCTGGTCTGACATCAGCAATGTGACTTGCAGGCTCCATACTTGAGTTTAAGGTCTCTGGTGAGCTCATTCTGGGTTTGTTCCAGCTCCTGGCGCTCATTGATGTGCGCTTCCTGGATGTCGTGGATTTCCGCCTTCACTGCCTGCAGTTTGGCAAACAACTGGGGAGAAAAAGAAGAAGGGAAGAGGGAGTTTGAAGCTGATCGCTGAAGAGAGAACACCCACAAATTCTTAATTTGTTGAAGTACGTTTTTGTTTGATGACAACATTCAGTCTTCTTAGCTCGCAGTCAATCTTGAAGAATTATTTCAATTTCATGTAGTTTTATTATTTAGCACCGTATGGCTTCAAATGTGCAGGGCACCATCCAAGTCGGGGCTTGAGGTTTATAGCCATATGATCCGCTACACTCCTCCTGATTGGATGTTCTCCTTAACTACCGCCCACCACCTAATTAAAAATAATTAAGTTTCTTTCTGTTAACATTATAACGTCTTGTTTTTATTTGCGATAATGACAACAAAATTATGAAATTATTAGTCAAGAAAATGCACACTGAGCACCAAATATATGGCGTTGCCAAGTTTAACCACTACTTCTTGCAGAAGTGTCAGTTAGTGATACTCCCGTATATTTTGATTGGATTAAGGTCTGGGTTCTAGTTGGGCCATTCCCAAAACATATAATTTTTGGAGTGGATGTCTGAGGGTTATTTTTTTTTTGTTATAACAGAGACTCAAGTTGTGATTTTATGAATTTTCAACAAAAACTGTAAAACAAATACTGTCTTGATGTTTTAATTGTTTTATAGCACAAACACTTAAAAGCAGACACTAGATTGCATTAAAAGCACATATTCAGAGCTCATTGTATACATTTTGGTATAAACTCAACTCGTCGTGTTTGGAGGAAGAAGAATACTGAGCTGCATCCCAAGAACACCATACCTACTGTGAAGCATGGGGGTGGAAACATCATGCTTTGGGGCTGTTTTTCTGCTAAGGGCACAGGACGATTGATCCGGGTTAAGGAAAGAATGAATGGGCCCATGTATCGTGAGATTTTGAGCCAAAACCTCCTTCCATCAGTGAGAGCTTTGAATGGTTGACCAAATACTTATTTTCCACCATCATTTACAAATAAGTTCTTTGAAATTCCTACAATGTGAATTCCTGGATTATTTTTTTTACATTCTGTCTCTCACAGTTGAAGTGTACCTATGATGAAAATTACGGACTTCTGTCATCATTTTAAGTGGGAGAACTTGCACAATCGGTGGCTGACTAAATACTTTTTTGCCCCACTGTAGATACATAACATGTAGTTACGTAGACGCGCACACAGATGCTTGGCTTGATGCCATATATTAGCGGAGTTAGGACCGCCCATCTAACGTCAACTAATGCAAGTGAAATGACTGAATTTGGTAAGAAATTGCGACAATTTGTGTTGTATCTTCAGCAGATGTGTGTTTTAACTGATACATGGCTTATTCTGGGTCATTTATCCATAGTTCTGTTTTTAGAACTAACCCTAATAATTTGATTTTTCTTAGGGCAACCATAAATCATGAAGCATTTAATATAATGTTAATAAAGCTTTTTTTTAATTATATTATAATCTAATTCATGATCATGGAAGACTATATATAATATGGAAAATTGCTAATTGTTCTTTGAGTGCAACAATCAATCAATCAATCAATCAATGTTTACTTATATAGCCCTAAATAACAAGTGTCTTAGAGGGCTGCACAAGCCACAACGACATCCTCGGCTCAGATACCACATCAGGGCAAGAAAAAACTCAATCCAATGGGATAACAATGAGAAACCTTGGAGGGGACTGCAGATGTGGGGAGCCCCCGGGCGACCGGTGCAATGAACGTCGAGTGGATCTAGCATAATATTGTGAGAGTCTAGAAAAGCCCAATGTGTTTAATGCCTTTTTTTTCTATTTTAACCTTCTAAAATTGTTTTTTTGAGTGCAATAGGAAACATGTTTATTGCATTGTAGGATTTTCTGTTAAAGCCAAAATGTTTACTTTTTCATTGACCCCTTTATTTGGAAAAGTATTCAAAAGTATCGATACACATTTTGGTACCCTAATAGCGAGTGAGGAGGATTGAAACACACGGTTTAGTAGAAGCTTTGCGATTAAATAACCCTGACCTTTTTAATTATTTATTGTACACACATTGTGACAATGTGTTGTTGCATGTTGTTCTGGCTTTGTCTACACAAAAAACAAACATAAGTTTCCAATAAACAGTTGACAGACACAGATTTTAAAACGATGCTGATTGATTGATTTTTGGGCATTGGTTGGTTGAATTTAAGTGAGTTGGAGTGATTACGACCTTGTGGATCATAAACAGCTTTTTAGCAGAAAAGAATTTCTTTGTAAAAAAAAAGGCTGAAAGTATAAATGGAAATAGTTGCAAAGTCGTAGACTACCTTTTTCAGTTTCTTGGTTTTAATGTCGACTTCCTGTTGCAGAGAACTGTAGGTCTCCTTCAGCTCCAGGGTCTCTTCGTCTCGACATTCCATTTGCTGTTGCATTTCTCGAACTCTCCTTTTCTGGAAACACAGAAACACCAAACTGTAGCCATCTCAGGTCTAAAAGGACAGACGACTCATTCATTCATTATCTAATCACCAAGAGTGAACAGTAGATCTGCTATAAAAATTTGCAATATTTGGGTATTTTTGAATAGTGGAGATGGACACTGTGAAGAGTAGTGTTTTTGCACAGATATTGGGTGATGCGCTGATAGTTGTTTAATACCTGTTCAGCAATTTCATGTCTTTTCAGCTCCAGCATCTTCTGCTGCTCGTTGGTATGATCCACAATGTTCTTCCCCCCAACTAGAAGTTTGCTCTCCATCGCCTGGAAGTGGAAGGAAAGGCGGGAAAGGACACAAGTTTGAGACATACATTATTTTAAGCCGCACAACATAATACATTAAGTGTAGGGATGGCAGTCGAAAACCGTTCTTTGGAATCGCTTGCCGATTTTTCCGACAAGTCCCTTAACGATCCCTGCATCACTACAGTGAGAAATATGGGGCCCGTCGGCAAAAACGCTCTAAAGATTAGCTATATTTTACAAAAAAAACATTGCAATTGTGCTACTTGTAATAATTACAAGGTTGCTATTTCATAAAAAGGAGGAACTACGTGCATTATGCTGAAATATTTGAGCACAGAGCATTTTATAACTGTGCAAGAATGCTGCGTTTTTAAACGGCTACGATCTCATCCCAGCAGCTGTAAATACAACAGGTACTAACCAACACCCCCTATAATGTTAGCGGAATTTGCATATTTGTCAAAGCTGCTATTACCTGTAAAATGGAAACGAATGTCTTTTCGTTTAGATGAGCATGACGAGAGTCAGATTCCGACTATGTTCACCGAGCAGTGACTACGTGTGTGGTCAAGGGCTTGCACCTCTTTTGCCACAGCAGATGCTCCTGATTTTCACTAGGTGAATGTTCAATTGTAGTCAGAGAAAAGCTGTGTTTTCCTCCACCCACATTTTCACTCATTCCCATGATACATTTCCTAAGGAGATGACAAAGATTCTCAGCCTTAAGTACAAACTCCCAAACAGAAACAGTTTAAGTTAATGTTACATTCCTGAGTAATTTCTACGTTTTTTTTTTAGTAATTAAGAGATGAAAAGCTGAAATTATGTGATAAAAACATCATGAGATAAAAACAATTGTCTATTTTAGCTCAATTTCGTTTTAATCATATAATGTCCACATTTTATCAGACAGAGTGCTTATTATGCCTGCATTTATTACTTACACTTTATTTAAAGTAATAATTATGAGGTAAAATAATTATGACTTTCTTATCTTATTATTTAGATTTTTTTCATCTCATGGATGGATTATCTCATAATCAGGACTTCTTCATAATAATGATTTTATCTCATTATTTAGATTTCTTTTAATCTCATAATTATGACTTTTGAGATAGGCGCCAGCGCCCCCCGCGACCCCAACAAAAGGGAATAAGCGGTAGAAAATGGATGGAATTATGACTTTTATCTTATAATTTAAATTTTTTATCTCATAATTCTTACTGACAGGCTTCCATATTCTTATATTTTTATTTATTTATATTTTTATAATTCCATCCATCCATCCATTTCCTACGGCTTATTATGAGATAAAATAATGATGACTTTTTATCAAATAATTTTGACTTTTAATTTAATGACCCTAAATTGCTATCTCATATTTTGGGCTCTCTCATACATATGTTTCATTTTCTCAAATTCTACAAAAGAATATTTATTTATTGCAGTTATTTTCCAAAACAAGTATTTTTATCTTTGTTATGTGCCTCTTAAGACATCCCTGTTGGCTTTGTAAGGTCAGGCTAACTAGTGTAAACTAAAAGTCCATGCTAATCCAACTTTTTGTTCTTTTTTTTTTTTTTACAAATAAGAATCAATAAGGATAACCGAATCGTTAGGCGGAACAGAAACCGGAAAAATCTTACCAATTCCCATTCCTAATTGAGTGACACCAATCATTTCGATGATTGGCTAGAATAGTCATAGATAGAGCTTATTGAAGACATTTAGTTTGATGACAGTTCTGCTATAATGGATGTTAATGAATGAGACAACTTACTTTAACTTTGGCTGCCAACATTTCTCCAGCTTCCTGCTCCTTCTTCAGGTCATCCATTTTCCTTTCCTTCTCTCGAAGGAGTTGAGCCTTCTCCTCAGCCACCAGGCTGTGGTCCTCCATGATCGCTCTCCTCTCGCTCTCCAGCGTCTCCTGCTGCTCCCTCCAATAATCGACTTTGTTGTCCCCGTCTCCGTCGTCCTCGCTCTCGACGTCCAGACCATCGCCGTTGCTACAGTCCCCCGCCCTCCTCCTTTGCCTCTTTTTGTTCTTCTTTCCCGTACGCTTCTCCAGCTGTTCCTTCAGCTTTGCAATCTCCTCCTGAAACTTCCGCAGTAGCGCATCTTTGGGGTCTTCGTTGACGCGAGGCTTGTTTTTGATGTTCTTCGCTCTGTTGGAGTAGCGCAGCGTGGTTAAAGTCTCTTCGACGTTGTAGGACGCCGGGCCGATGTTGGCCACCATGACAGTGCGGGCGTTGCCCCCGAGAGAGTCCTGTAGGAGGCGTGTCAGTTTGGAATCTCTGTAAGGGATGTGACTGCTCCTGCCGTCCACCAGAGCGGATATGACGTTCCCCAAAGCCGAAAGTGACAGATTGATCTTGGTAGCTTCCTTCAGCCTCTCCCCCTGAGCTCCTGTCTTGGTCTGCCGTTCGCTACCGGCTAGATCCACCAGGTTGAGTTTGCCGACTCGAATGTGGTTCTCGCCGTCCACCCCCAGTTGGCTGCATTCCACGGTGATCACAAAGATGGCGTGAGAGCGAGAGCTGTGTTCGTTCATGTTCGTGGCGCCCACTGAACGATTCTGATTGCCAACGTTCATAACATTCTCAATCTCCCGCACGCTCTTGGTGACAAACGACGACAGGTCCTTAACGTAGACACCCGTGTCCGGCCTCTCTCTCAGCTCGAGGCGACGCAACTGGTCCTTGGAGAGTAAGTCTCGAATCTCCTCTTGATAAATTTCGAGATATGAAGCTCGCACCAGGTACTGCTGATTCTGAGACCTCGAGATGTGAGTGAAGATGTGGTCAAAAGAGTTGGGGATGACTCCTCTCCTCTCGAGGTCATTCTTCACACCTTCCATGGTGTAGGTTTTCCCCGTGCCGGTTTGTCCATATGCAAAGATGGTCCCATTAAATCCTTGAAGAACTGAATCCACAAGGGGTCTAAAGCTCTCATCGTATAGATCTATTTGCTTCGAGCTCCAGTCATAGACTGAATCAAATGTGAAAACTTTGGAGGGTTCACCAGCAGAAGTTTCCCTGGGGTTCTTCACTATAATTTGTCCAAATTTGACATCCACAGACACCACACTCTCAAATGCCGCGGCCCGTTCCTTCTCATTCATAGGACGACAACGGACCACCACTTTCACTGACTCGGAGCTCTTGCTTTTAGACATTTTGGGGACCGGACACTTAAACACACACACACACACACGCACGCAAACACACACACACGCACGCAAACACACACACACTCACACACACATACACACAGACGGACCCAAGGTGTCCTACGTTGTTTCAAATAGGTCTTCAAGATAGACCCACCCACATCAGAACCTGCTGGGGCAAACACATAACAATTCATGAAAAACTACTCCCAGGGGGTGAACAAGGGGATGGGTCAAATGCAGAAGACAAATTTAGCCACACCTAGTCTGTGTGTGACAATTATTGGTACTTTAACTTAATAATCAACATGGTGACGTGGCAGACGACCAATAATTTTAGGACAATGCAACGGTTTATTTAGATGGTTTGTCCATTTTGCTAAGGACAAAAATGTTAGGGATTTGTCCTGGCATGCTTCTATTGCGGGGGTCAGCAACCCACTTCCCTAGTGGCTTCCTTGAACATTTTTAAAAAAGGATTGAAAATGGAAAAAGATGGGGGAAAATAAATGTTTTGGTTTTAGTATGTTTTTTGTTTGAGGACAAACATGACACAAACTTTCCCAATTGTTAGAAAGCCCACTGTTTGATATGGTTTTGTATATGCTTCACTGATGATAGTATTTGGTGAACAATGTTTTGTCTGACTAATTTCGGCGGTTCTTGAACTCACCATAATGTGGACTGGGCGGGAGCAGTTTGTTTACATGTAAAATATTCCACTCCTTCTTTGTCTCATTTTGTCCACCAAAAATGTCATGCTGTGTGTGAATGCACAAAGGTGCGCTTTGTTGATGTTATTCACTCGTTGGAGTGCTAAACAGGCATATTTGGTCAGCGCATGACTGCAAGCTAGTAAATCTCCAACATGCTCTTTAGGCTAGCTGTTTGTCCATATTGCATCATTATACCTCGTTTGTAAATATATTTGAGCTAATTTAATTTTCTTTACTTTAATCCCCTTTGTATATAATTTATATTTACATGTCTCATGACATGTTATCTGTATGTAATATTGGCTGCATTTCAGATTGGTTATTTGTGTGCCATGTTGTTCCAGACCACAGCAAATGTTACCAAGCGTGCCAAAGATTGTAATAAATACATTAGAAAAAAACAGTCTGCCGTTTTCTTTAACTTGGACATACACATCGATACCATTGACCATTAAAAGCCAGTAAGTTCCAGGAGTTCTCACCTTCTGAGTAGCCTCTGATTTACTAATGGTTTCCAATGTTATAAAAAAATATACGGAATAAATATTACATTTCAACATTTCTGTCAACAAAGATTTGCTTCAGCCTGCGACACATAGACATTTTGATAGTAGGCTAATATAGGTAATATAGACACTTACCACATGTGTTGCCTTTATTATAACACTTATATAAGACTTATGATTTTCAGCTGCTAATAGCAGCATTTTACTGTAGCACTGAAATAGGTATGTGTCTATTTTCCGCTGGCTGGATCTCCGCAGTGGTCTCACCATCGTGAGTAACGACGAGACCACAGTTTTCAGAGTTCAACTGTGTTGGCGTTGTTTTTATCACCACTATACACCAATACTGATGACGTAGAACACATATTCTAGTTCAGTATTTTTCAACCACTGTGCCACTGAGATACAGATACAATTAGGGGTTGTTGTTGAGGGTCGGTGCTGTCTAGAGCTCGGCAGAGTAACCGTGTAATACTCTTCCATATCAGTAGGTGGCAGCCGGTAGCTAATTGCTTTGTAGATGTCGGAAATAGCGGAAGGCAGGGTGCAGGTAAAAAGGTGTCTAATGCTTAAACCAAAAATAAACAAAAGGTGAGTGCCTCTAAGAAAAGGCATTGGAAGGGAAGGCTATGCAGAACGAAACTAATACTGAACTCGCTACAAAGGAAACAAAAACAGAATGCTGGACGACAGCAAAGACTTACTGTCGAGCAAAGACGCGACCACAATGTACATCCGAACATATCCCCACAAAGAAGGACAAGAACTACTGAAGCATTCTTGATTGCTAAAACAAAGTAGATGTGGGAAATATCCCTTAAGGGAAGACATGAAACTGCTACAGGAAAATACCAAAAAAAGAGGATAAAGCTACCAAAATAGGAGCGCAAGACAAGAACTAAAACACTACAGAGGAAAACAGCAAAAAACTCATAATAAGTCACAGCGTGATGAGTCAGGTTGTGACAGTAAACCTACTTTTAAAATGAGAGTTATATTCATGCATGGTTGGTTATGGTTTAAACTAAAGTCATATCCAACAATTGCGAAAACGACTTTATACTGTAAATTGAGTTTTGTTTTTTTAATGATTTCTGCTGGTGGTGTGCCTCTGCATTTTTTCAACGCAAAAAATGTGCCTCGGCTCAAAAAAGGTTGAAAAACACTCTTCTAGTTTATCCAAAATGTCCAATAGGCTTGAAACTTTGCATGTGAAAGTAATATGCAACTATAATTATTTAGTACTTAGGTTGACAAATGTGCTGTTTTAGACTGAAAAATTGTTCAATTTTTCATTCATGCTATTGTATGCTTCGTTATTGCGTATCTGCCTAGCATGTTTACATTTTGTACAAACCCCGTTTCCATATGAGTTGGGAAATTGTTAGATGTAAATATAAACAGATTACAATGGTTTGCAAATCATTTTCAACCCATATTCAGTTCAATATGCTACAAAGACATTATTTTGCAAACAATCATTAACTTTAAAATTTGATGCCAGCAACACATGACAAAGAAATTGGGAAAGGTGGCAATAAATACTGATAAAGTTGAGGAATGCTCATCAAACACTTATTTGGAACATCCCACAGGTGTGCAGGCTAATTGAGAACAGGTGGGTGCCATGATTGGGTATAAAAACGGCTTCCCAAAGTATGCTCAGTCTTTCAGAAGAAAGTATGGGGCAAAGTACACCCCTTTGTTCACAACTGTGTGAGCAAATAGTCAAACAGTTTAAGAACAACATTTCTCAAAGTACAATTGCAAGAAATTTAGGGATTTCATCATCTACGGTCCATATTATCATCAAAAGTTTCAGAGAATTTGGAGAAATCACTCCATGTAAGCGGCATGGCCGGAAACCAACATTGAATGACCGTGACCTTCGATCCCTCGGACGGCACTGTATCAAAAACCGACATCAATCTCTAAAGAATATTACCGCATGGGCTCACGAACACTTCAGAAAACCACTGTCACTGAATACAGTTTGTTGCTACATCTGTAAGTGCAAGTTAAAGCTCTACTATGCAAAGCGAAAGCCATTTATCAACAACATCCAGAAACGCCGCCAGCTTCTCTGGGCCCGAGATCATCTAAGATGGACTGATGCAAAGTGGAAAAGTGGTCTGACGAGTCCACATTTCAAATTGTTTTTGGAAATATTCGACATAGTGTCATCCGGACCAAAGGGGAGGCGAACCATCCAGACTGTTATCGACAAAAAGTTCGAAAGCCAGCATCTGTGATGGTATGGAGGTGCATTAGTGCCCAAGGCATGGGTAACTTACACATCTGTGAAGGCACCATTAATGCTGGAAAGTACATACAGGTTTTGGAACAACATATGCTGCCATCTAAGCGCTGTCTTTTTCATGGACGCCCCTGCTTATTTTAGCAAGACAATGCCAAGCCACATTCAGCACGTTACAACAGCGTGGCTTCATAAAAAAAGAGTGCGGGTACTTTCCTGGCCCGCCTGCAGTCCAGACCTGTCTCCCATCAAAAATGTGTGGCTCATTATGAAGCGTAAAATACGACAGCGGAGACCCCGGACTGTTAAACGACTGAAGCTCTACATAAAACAAGAATGGGAAAATATTCCACTTTCAAAGCTTCAACAATTAGTTTCCTCAGTTCCCAAACGTTTATTGAGTGTTGTTAAAAGAAAAGGTGATCTAACACAGTGGTGAACATGCTCTTTCCCAAATCTTTGGGCACATGTTGCAGCCATGAAATTCTAAGTTAATTATTATTTGCAAAAAAAAATTAAGTTTATGAGTTTGAACATCAAATATCTTGTCTTTGTAGTGCATTCAATTGAATATGGGTTGAAAAGGATTTGCAAATCATTGTATTCCGTTTATATTTACATCTAACACATTTTTCTAACTCATATGGAAACGGGGTTTGTAAATGACTTTAATAAAATACAATAAATGGTGTGCTTATTGGAGGACATTTAGATGTTAACTGGCAGCCCAGCTTTGCACAACTTAACACCTTGCAGGACTGCTTGTATCGCACATGATATCGCACACATATTACATGCAAGCTCAGATCATCCGATACTTGTTTTTTTGCCGATCACAAATGCTGATATCTAAAATCAATATTGGACCAGGAAACCCCTCATTTTATTGGAAGTTGGTAGTCTTTCCTAGAAAACAAGTGAGGTACACTAAACAAAATATTACACAACTGTAACAATTAGATTACAACAACAGCAAACACACTGGTAACCAAGGCTACCAGTCTTAGCTTTTCGAATAAAACCACGGTGGCACTAAATAAACCAATAAGTAACGGGATATATTATATTCTATATGCCGCAGACTTACCTATTCACAAGTCATCAGGCCAAATGGTTGAAAGTGCAGCGTCGAACATGAGCTAATCCGACACTGGCTAGCTGCTAAGTGGCTAAGTGCTAGCAGCTAGTAGCTAAGCTAGCCTCTCTGGATCATCACCACAACGGTTTGGCTGCGGACTGGGTTGCCAGACGAAACAATTACCATTCCCCCAAAAGGTTGAACGGTAACGTTCGCAAAGTGAATTGTATTACGGTGCATTACAAATGTGTATACAGACACATAATATAGTTGTTTTGTATTCTTTGTCAATTATTTATACACCCCAATAACATTTGAATTCTAAAAAAGAAACTGAACAATGTTGTATTCTTTGCTGTCTATCTGGCAACTGGCACTGAGCAGTCAGCAGGTTTGCTTCATTTTAGAAGGAAGGCAAACCGGTCATTATATGATTTGGTCATTTAATTTTATTTTTATGAATGGAAAATGAAAAACGATTCAATTTTACTTTCATTTAAAAAAAAACGTTGAAAAATAAAAACGTTCTGTGTTTTTTTTAAGTAACTACATCTAAAAGCTGTTTGATTTCTATTTTACATTTCATGTAACAAACATTTATTTCCCTGGTAAACAGAAACAAAAAAAAAATAAGACCAAAAACAGATGTTTTTCACATTCTGACACCGGAAGTTTATTTTGAAAGTCCATCCATCTCTCTCCATCTTCTTCCGCTTATCCGATGTCGGGTCGCGGGGGCAGCAGCCTAAGCAGGGAAGCCCAGACTTTCCTCTCCCCAGCCACGTCATCTAGCTCAGTGGTTCTCAACATTTTTTCAGTGATGTACCCCTTGTGAACATTTTTTTAATTCAAGTACCCCCTAATCAGAGCAAAGCATTTTTGGTTGAAAAAAAGAGATAAAGAAGTAAAATACAGCACTATGTCATCAGTTTCTGATTTATTAAATTGTATAAAACTGCAAGATATTGCTCATTTGTAGTGGTCTTTCTTGAACTATTTGGAAAAAAATATATAAAATTAACTCAAAACTTGTTGAAAAATAAAATATGGGGATTGTAATAGCGATCCATCTGGATTCATGAACTTAATTCTAAACATTTCTTCACAAAAAAAGAAATCTTTAACATCAATATTTATGGAACATGTCCACAAAAAATCGAGCTGTCAACACTGAATATTGCATTGTTGCATTTCTTTTCACAGTTTATGAATTTACATTCATGTTTTGTTGAAGTATTATTCAATAAATATTAGGGCTGCGAATCTTTGGGTGTCCCACGATTCGATTCAATATCGATACTTGGGGTCACGATTCGACTTTTTTCGATTCAACGCGATTCTCGATTCAAAAACAATATTTTTCCAATTCAAAACGATTCTGTATTCATTCAATACATAGGATTTCAGCAGGATCTACCCCAGAGTAGTAGATTTAAAAAAAAAACAACTTTTATAATTATAAAGGACAATGTTTTATCAACTGATTGCAATAATGTAAATTTGTTTTAACTATAAAACTAACCAAAAATATGACTTATTTTATCTTTGTAAAAACATTGGACACAATGTGTTGTCAAGCTTATGAGATGCGATGCAAGTGTAAGCCACTGTAACACTATTGTTCTTTTTTTTATTTTATAAATGTGTAATGATAATGTCAATGAGGGATTTTTAATCACTGCTATGCTGAAATTCTAACTAATATTGATACTGTTTTTTACGATATTCATTTTTGTTTCACTACTTTTGGTTTGTTCTGTGTAGTGTTTGTGTCTGTGTCACCTCTCAATTGCTCTGTTTATTGCACTTCTGAGTGTTGCTGGGTTAGGTTCGGTTTTGGAATTAGATTGCATTGTTATGGTATTGCTGTGTAGCGGTTTGTTGGATTGATTTAAAAATGTTTTAAAATAAAATAAAATAAAAATCGATTTTATAAAAAATGAGAAATTGATTCTGAATCGCACAATGTATTCGCATCGTTTTTCTCTCACCCCTAATAAATATATTTATAAAGGATTTTTGAATTGTTGCTATTTTAAAAAAATCTCACTTACCCCTTGGCATACCTTCAAGTAACCCCAGGGGTACACGTATCCCCATTTGAGAACCACCGATCTAGCTCTTCTCGGGGGATCCCAAGGCGTTCCCGGGTGAGCCGGGAGCCACAGTCTTCCCAACGTGTCCTGGGTCTTCCCCGTGGCCTCCTACCGGTTGGACGTGGCCTAAACACCTCCATAGGGAAGTGTTCGGGGGGCATCCTCACCAGATGCCCGAGCCACCTCATCTGGCTCCTCTCCATGTGGAGGAGCAGCGGCCTTACTTTGAGTTACTCCCGGATGGCAGAGCTTCTCACCCTATCTCCAAGGGGGAGCCCCGCCACCCGACGGAGGAAACTCATTTCGGCCGCTTGTACCCGTGATCTTATCCTTTCGGTCATGACCGAAAGCTCATGACCATAGATGAGGATGGGAATGTAGATCGACCGGTAAATTGAGAGCTTTGCCTTCCGGCTCAGCTCCTTCTTCACCACAACGGATCGGTACAACGTCCGCATTACTGAAAACGCCGCACCGATCCGCTTGTGGATCTCACGATCCGCTCTTCCCCCACTCGTGAACAAGACTCCTAGGTACTTGAACTCCACTTGGGGCAGGGTCTCCTATCATATTTTGAAAGTAGAAGTTACAATCCCTGGTGAAAATGTATTTAATTATTATAACGAGGCCTGACAGCTACATAAATCTCTACACACACATCACACGAAATCGGTGGCAAAAAAGGGATATCCATACAACACTATAGTACAGTACATTTTTTTCTCCTCTCGGCCAGTTCGCTGTCTTGTCTTTTAACATAGCAACTTCCGGTTTTGGAATATGAGGGGGAAAAAACCTCCATTTTTTTCTGTCTTCCAGTTTCTGTAGATGTATATTTCAATAGATATCAGTCCTCGTTATGCAATGTCTAAAATCATTTCTATGTAGTGCTCAAAGTGTATCCAAATGCCGTAATATCCCGGCTTTTACTTTGAAAATAAAACCGTATTAACAACATCCGTGTGACATGTTTTCCATTTTCGTTTCCGTTTACGAGGAATTCAACATTTTGTTAGAATAGAATAGAAAACAAATGTAACCGTTTTAGACGGTGTTGTTGCTCTTTGATACTAAACAAATAAAACCGCTTTGTTTTTCCATTTTTGTTTTGATTTTTAAAAGTAATTTCAGTGTTGTTGTTGTTTTTTCATTTCCACTGAAAAATACAATTTCATTTTTGTTTCATGAATGGGAATTGAAAAACAACAACAAAAACAATTGGTTTATTTTATGTTTGATGTTGAAATACAAAAAATACAATTGAAAATAAAAATGTGTTTGTATTTTTTAGTCAAAATCCATTTACAAAACAATTCATTTCATATTTCATATTAACATTTTTTTAAAAAGATAATAAAAACACCAATAAGCACAAACGAAAAAACTGTTTTTCTACATTTATTTTCTCATATTCCGACACCAAAAACAATAGTATTGTGTTGTGTACATCTACACTTCCTGAAATTTGCAAAAAACATTTATTTTTTATGTTGTTTTTCGCCGGGAGGCCCGAACTTTTTCCACTGAGGGCCACAGACTGACAAATGTGGAGGCCATTTTGGTAGTTTTAACCTTCAAAACCGGTGGAATATGTTGATGTTTTGTTTTTTTCAAACAGTAGGCATGCCAACATGCGTTACGTACCAAAATAAAATTATGAGGCGTGTACTTGGAAAAACAAATGCTAAAGTTAGCATGCGTCAAGTATTACAATATGACTGAGGTCTATGCCTACAAAATTGGCTTAAAAAAGGTTATAATGCTAACAGGCACCATTCATCAATTAACAGTGGCAATATTTTTCTTCATTGACTTTACTGTCCCTAAACATTTGTATGTGATGGAAAGGAATACTAGTACATTCCCATGAATATTGTTCCATTATTGTAAATTACATTTTGTTGAATTGTTTACAAATATTGCATGCTTATTGGTTATAATAAATATGTTTGCCTGAAATTGTTGTAGGACAGTGTGATTTATTATATACATAATTAACAAATTGAAGACAAAATCATTCAATGACGTCGGAAAAAGTACAAATTGGAATGAGCCAATTCCTGAAGGAAATGTGTGTGAATGCTCCAATGCTGTAGTTCAGGGGTCACCAACCTTTTTGAAACCAAGAGCTACTTCTTGGGTACTGATTAATGCGAAGGGCTACCAGTTTGATACACACAAATAGCCAATTTGTTCAATTTACCTTTAATAAATAAATCTATATATATATCCATCCATCCATCCATTTCCTACCGCTTATTCCCTTTTGGGGTCGCGGGGGGCGCTGGCGCCTATCTCAGCTACAATCGGGCGGAAGGCGGGGTACACCCTGGACAAGTCGCCACCTCATCGCAGGGCCAACACAGATAGACAGACAACATTCACACTCACACACTAGGGCCAATTTAGTGTTGCCAATCAACCTATCCCCAGGTGCATGTCTTTGGAATATATATATATATATATATATATATATATACAAAAAAATGGGTATTTCTGTCTGTCATTCCGTCGTACATTTTTTTTTCTTTTACTGAGGGTTTTTTTGTAGAGAATAAATGATGAAAAAAACACTTAATTGAACGGTTTAAAAGAGGAGAGAACAGGAAAAAAATGAAAATGAAATTTTGAAACATAGTTTATCTTCAATTTTGACTCTTTAAAATTCAAAATTAAACAGAAAAAAGAAGAGAAAAACTAGCTAATTCGAATCTTTTTGAAAAAATTGAAAAAAGAATTTATGGAACGTAATTAGTCATTTTTCCTGATTAAGATTAATTTTAGAATTTTGATGACATGTTTTAAATAGGTTAAAATCCAATCTGCATTTTGTTAAATTATATGACAAATTGGACAAAGCTATATTTTTAACAAAGACAAATCATTATTTCTTCTAGATTTTCCAGAACAAAAATTTCAAAAGAAATTCAAAAGACTTTGAAATAAGATGTAAATTTGATTCTAAAGATTTTCTAGATTTGCCAGAATATATTTTTTTAATTTTAATCATAATAAGTTTGAAGAAATATTTCAAAAATATTCTTCGTCGAAAAAACAGAAGCTAAAATTAAGAATTAAATTAAAATGTATTTATTATTCTTTACAATTAAAAAATTTTTTTTTACTTCAACATTGATTTAAATTGTCAGGAAAGAAAAGGAAGGAATTTAAAAGGTAAAAAAGCATATGTTTTTGAAAATCCTAAAATCATTTTTTACGTTATATTTTTTTCTTTAAAATTGTCTTTCTGAAAGTTTTAAGAGGCAAAGTAAAAAAAAATGAATGAATTTATTTAAACAAGGGAAAACCAAGTCTTTAAAATATTTTCTTTTATTTTTAAATTCTATTTGAGTTTTGTCTCTCTCAGAATTAAAAAATGTTGAGCAAAGCAAGACCAGCTTGCTAGTAAATAAATACAATTTAAAAAATAGAGGCAGCTCACTGGTAAGTGAGCTATTTTTAGAACAGGCCAGGGGGCTACTCATCTGGTCCTTACGGGCGACCTGGTGCCCGCGGGCACCGCGTTGGTAACCCCTGCTGTAGTTGAACTGAAATGCTGACAGAATGCAGTATGAATGAAAGAATAGTTTGAATGTTGAAAGGGTTTAAATGTTGAAGAGTTTGAATTTCCAGGACAAAATTTAATTTGGTTTAGAACTTGGGACAGAGTTAGTTGGATGAGTGGAATGTGTTGATGTTGGAATGGTTTAAAGAGGTTGAAAACTGTGTTTAAAACATGGACAATTAATTTTGAATGGCGAAAATGTCCCTGAAAACTGGGAATTCTTGGAAATCCTGGATTTTTTTTTTTTTTTATTGTCAAAGAACAATTTTGAACAGGCTGAATATTTTAGAGCTGGAATGGTTTGAATCCGATGAAAAATGTGGGAGTTGTGGAACTTTGAAAAATGTCACATTCATTTCGATGGGAATTTTATGAACATTTGGGAATTTCGGGAAAAGCGTGAAATTTTTGGAAAATGTTAAAAGACTTGAATTTTCTGAATGAGTTGAAATGGTTGGTGTTGGAATTTTTCAAATCGGTCGAGAAATGTTGAAGTATAAACATTTTTAATTGAGAAATGGTATAATAGAATTCCAGGAATTTCGGGAAAACTGGGAATTTTTCCAGTTAAAAAAACACTTTGTTTTTTTATTCCTGATTAAGCGGAATGTTTTGACAGTGGAACGGTTAAAGTGGATTGAAAAATGTGGAAATAGTAGTCACCATAAAAAATGGTCAAAAAAAGGGTTAGGAAAAAAGGGAATTCTGGGAACTCCAAAAATTATAGTTTTGATTTCCAGGATGAGTGTAATATGTTGACTGTGGAATGGTTTGAATCGGTTGAAAAAATTTTAAATGGTGAAAGTTTGAAGAATGGCCAATTCATTTTGAATGGGAAAAATGGAATTCTAGGAAACCTGGGAACTTTTGTTAAGGGAAAACCTTTCGATTTCCGAATAGGCTGAACAGTTTGAAGTTGGAACGGTTAATGTTGAAGGTAGAGCACGACAAAATCTGGAGAAGAAAAAGAACTAGAAGAGGCAATTCCAGAAGAAATTGTATTTGTGTGAATGCTCCAATGCTGAAGTTGAACGGAAATGCTGACAGAATGTAGTGTAAATGTAAGAATAGTTTGGATGTTGGAATGGTTGGAATGTTGAAGAGTTTGCATTTCCAGAGAATTGGGGTGGAACTTGGGAAAGTGTTATTTTGAATTTCCAGTATGAGTGGAATGTGTTGTGGTTTGAATAAGTTGAAAAAGCAACCTATTCAACCTAGAAGCATTTAAGTCTCACCTTAAAACTCATTTGTATACTCTAGCCTTTAAATAGACCTCCTTTTTAGACCAGTTGATCTGCCGCTTCTTTTCTTTTTCTCCTATGTCCCCCCCTCCCTTGTGGAGGGGGTCCGGTCCGATGACCATGGATGAAGTACTGGCTGTCCAGAGTCGAGACCCAGGATGGACCGCTCGTCGGGACCCAGGATGGACCGCTCCCCAGGGGCGGTTCTAGGCATGCTTATGAGGGGGCAGTCAGAAATGTGAAGGGGGCATCATGTGTACACATCATGCTCCAGCACTTTTTTTTCTGTGCTTATAGTAACGATGATTCCTTCATTGAAATGGGTCTTTAGCTATGTGTCCAACCCCAACCTGGAGTAGTGGATTGCACTTTGTCAGGCCTCTACCTTCAGACCTGTCCAACTTGGGTGACCCACCTGAAGACTAAGCTCCTGCTGGTATAGCTCTTACGGTCACTGAGGCACGCAAACCCCCTGACCACAATAAGGTGGCAATCCCTCAGGGGGGGAAACATTAACAGCGGTGCCATATTTCCGACAGGAGAAACAGAAGCAGGCGTCTCGCACCACAGAATACTCTAGCCATGGTCGTGTGCGGTACCAGGCAGGATTGAATGATCTTAATGTTGTACCAAATGCACGCTTTGGGTAGCTACCTAGTATTGGCTGAGATGGTGCGTTGCCATTTAAGTCACTGGGTAGCTGAGCAGGCTGCTTTGGGGGCGCTTGTTGGCGGGACGGAGGGAGCTGGTGCAGGAGAAACAGTGCTTGCTGGTGCTAAAGGTGCAGTATTGCTAGCTGCTGTCCCTGATGTACTAGCAGTAGCATCATTGCTACTACTACATGCAGGAGCAAAACTAGACCTTTTAAATGCTCTGAAAAATGGATGCATTACAGAGCATTAACTTTCTCTTTGTGAGCTGCTGGAAGCTGGAACAGAAAATAAGTAAGCTTGAACAACAGAAAAAAACCGCTGTGATTACAAAAACAACAACAGTACAGGACTACAGCCTGGGGCGGGGCTTTACTTAGGAGTATGTCAGACACAGGTCACTTGTCTTCAGTTTGTCACATGCAGTGGACGTGGGCACTCATCTGGGCACAAAATTCATTCACTCCAATGTATGTGTGTTGCCCACTTGCTTGTAAATTGATGAAAACGGCTGTGTTTTTGTTTATTACAAAATGTAGATTGAAACATTAAAGGTTGACTATGTAGAATTACAAGAAAAACAACAGAAAAAGAATTCCAGCAGTCGATTGCCAGACCGTTGCTAAGTAAAACGGGCCGTTGCTAGGGACTCCGCTCTGAACAGGTGACAGCAGAGGAGGACTGCTAAGCAGGATATATACCTTATGTTTCATTTTTACCGTCATTAACAGCATCATAAATGACTTGTAGCTTGTTACAGGGACAGTGGAGTCTCTCTGCCTTCCAAACCACTGCTGCTCAGAGCCTCCGCTGTCACTGCTCTCGTCAAGTTGTAAAAAAAGAAAAAAAAAAAAAAAAGGAACTCCGTAGCACCGAAAGTCCGCGACGATAAGCGTGTTTATGACAGATAAGACAACACAAATACACCCATCCTAACAAGTATATGATAAATGTAGACAACTTTTCCTTTTCCTTTACTTTCATACTGCAACAGTGATTGGATGTTTACTGAGGGCTGAGGGGTGTGTGCGGGTGTGTGTCTGCTGCGCAGCCTGTGGAATGTTGAATACACGCACAGCAGAGGGAAAGTTGAGAGGGAAGCCGACACTACTATATCGTGTGTGTCCCTTTTTCGGCGGATTTTTCCGCTAGTACAGATAATTTTGTCAACTTATAATGTAGTAATTTTGTGAGTTTATTAAAATTTGCTCTCTCAAATTTTGATTTGAGGGGGCAAGACATTTATTTAAGGGGGCTCTGCCCCCTCTTGCCCCTGCGTAGAGCCGGCCATGCCGCTCGCCTGTGTATCGGTTGGGGACATCTCTACGCTAATGATCCGCCTCCGCTTGGGATGGTTTCCTGTGGACGGGACTCTCGCTGCTGTCTTGGATCCGCTTTGAACTGAACTCTCGCGGCTGTGTTGGATCCACTATGGATTGAACTTTCACAGTATCATGTTAGACCCGCTCGACATCCATTGCTTTCGGTCCCCTAAAGGAGGGGGGGGGCGCACATTTGAGGTCCTCTCCAAGGTTTCTCATAGTCAGCATTGTCACTGGCGTCCCACTGGGTGTGAATTCTCCCTGCCCGCTGGGTGTGAGTTTTCCTTGCCGTTATGTGGGTTCTTCCGAGGATGTCGTAGTCGTAGTGGTTTGTACAGTCCTTTGAGACATTTGTGATTTAGGGCTGTATAGATGAACATTGATTGATTGATTGAAAAAAGTGGGGAATTGTGCAACTTGGAATTTCAATAGCAACTTCCTGGAAATTTGGGAATTTTTGGGAAAATAATTTGGAGCATGAATGTTGTGAATGAGCTAAAGTGGTATGTGTTGGAATTGTTTAAATCAGTCAAGAAATGTAGAAATAGTAACAGTTTTTAATTGAGAAATTCCTAATATTTTGGGAAAACTAAGATTTTCTAGTTCTTTAACCAACTTGGATTTTGTTCTGAATATGTGGAGTGTGTTGATGGTGGAACGTTTGAAATGGGTTGAAAAATGTGAAAGGAGTAGTCAGTTGAACTATAAGGGTGGACATAGGTTAACAAAAAACGGGAATTCCTGGAAATTTGTTGAATGTGAAAAAATGGTAGTGTGACTGTCCAATATGATTTGAATGTGGTACACCGTTTTTCCTTGAATTGCCGCAGGGCATATAGTATGCGCCTGCCTTGAATTACTGCCGGGTCAAACTTGCTCCGCAAAATAATTAAGCGCATGCTTGATATTGCCGCCTGGTCAAACTCGTGATGTCACGAGTGACACTTCCCCAGTCATCATTTTCAAAATAGAGAAGGCTGATTTCAATACAGGTAATTTGAAATCGCATAAAGGGAAGAAGATTATGAGCTATTCAGTAGGATTTTAAGGCCTACTGAAACCCACTACTACCGACCACGTAGTCTGATAGTTCATATATCAATGATGAAATATTAACATTGTAAAACATGCCAATACAACCTTTTTAGTTTACTAAATTGCAATTTTAAATTTCCCGCGAGTTTCTTGTTGAAAACATCGCGGAATGATGACATGTACGCGTGACGTCACAGACTTTTAGGAAATATTAGCGATGCACACACACAGAGCTAAAAGTCGTCTGCGTTTACGGCATAATTACGCAGTATTTTGGACATCCGTGTTGCTGAATCTTTTGCAATTTGTTCAATTAATAATGGAGAAGTCAAAGTAGAAAGATGGAGTTAGGAAGCTTTAGCCTTTAGCCACACAAACACACGGTGATTCCTTGTTTAAAATTCCCGGAAGTGAAGCTTTACTATGGATCAGCTTTAGTATGTCAACCAGCAGTTTTCGGTGAGAAAATTGTGGTAAAAAGTCGCCACTTACCGGAGATCAGCTGAGCTTGTGCCGTCCATAAAGCTGCCGTCGACTTCCATCAGACACTGGCGTCAACACACCCGTGGATAGACCCTTCCGACTATCAGGTACTATTAAACTCACTAAAACACTAGCAACACAATAGAAAGATAAGGGATTTCCCAGAATTATCCTAGTAAATGTGACTAAAGACATCAGAATCTGTCCCAATGCAATCGCGTTTTTTTTTTTTACTTGATATATATATATATATATATATATATATATATATATATATATATATATATATATATATATTTTTTTTTTTTCTAGTCCGTCGCTATCAATATCCTCAAACACGAATCTTTCATCCTCGCTCAAATTAATGGGGAAATTGTCGTTTTCTAGCTCCGAATAGCTCTTTTTGTTGGAGGCTCCCATTAAAAACAATGTGAGGATGTGAGGAGCCCTCAACGGGTGACGTCATCGTCTGCGACTTCCGGTAAAGGCAGGGCTTTTCTGTTGGCGACAAAAAGTTGCCAACTTTATTGTTGATGTTCTCTACTAAATCCTTTCAGCAAAAATATGGCAATATCGCGAAATGATCAAGTATGAAACATAGAATGGACCTGCTATCCCCGTTTGGATAAGAAAATCTAATTTCAGTAGGCCTTTAAGGTCCAAGCTTACATCACACTCAAATTTTTACTGCATGCCTTTGGTAAGTGCCGGAATGAGAAGAGGTTTTAAAATAATTAGCGCATCCTTACTTTTATTGCATGCATTTGGTAAGCGCAGGAGTGAGAAGAGGTTTTATATGAATTAGACCCCCGGCGGCAATTCAAGGAAATACGGTAGTTCCGAAGGGGTTGAAGAATGTGTGAATTGTGTAAGTTTGAAACATGGCCAATTCATTTTGAATGGTGAAAAAATGTCCAGGAAAACCTGGAATTCTGGGAAATCTGGGAATTTTGTAAAAGGAAAGCCGGTGATTTTTGAATAGGCTGAACAGTTTGAAATCGGCGCGACTTGAATCTGATGAAAAATGTGGAAGTTAGAGTGCGCCAAAATCTGGAGAAGAAGAAGAAGAAGGAGAAGAAGAAAAAATTAGACACATTTTGGTGTAGAAAACAATATGTGCGAATGCTTTGGAGCCTTCACACATCAAGTATTGATATTGGCAATACTGGCCGTGTGATGAGTTGGTATCGAACCGCTACAAAAATGTGCAGTATCGGCCAGTCCGAGTGTTTCCTCTTTGCACCGGAAGTGAGCTGTTACCGTTGTTATTATTATTCTCGGCACTCTTATGTCAGCATCGAAGAACCCTGACAAACACAAATGTGATGACGTTCTGTCAGAAAGAAAGACGAACGTCAGAAACGCCCACGTTGACATTTGGAACGGTTCCACTAATGAACGCCGCCAAAGCGCATATGTCGCGCGATATGGAGTCACGTGACTGTGTGAGACGACGTAAAGATTGTTTTTTTTTGTTTTTCTCCCCCACCAGGTGAAATATAGTTCAATATTTTGTCACAATAATGAATTTTGACCCCGTGCAAAGTCAGCAAGTGTCGCTAAAAATGTCAGGTAAGTTCAAGTCGATGTTATTGTCACGTCGAGCTGGTGACGTCACTGTCAATGCAACTGTAAAAAGCCTGCCTTAATATAAATATTTCTCTCTGTCAACTCTTCACAAGTCGGTTTTTGTTTTATTATCCGTATTTTACCAACATTACTTCTAACAAAAGCCAACGCTGGATTATTTGACATTCTAAACCCATAACTTTTTGTACAATAAACATAACAAGAGTATAAAGGCCAGTTTCTGCCTTCTAAAACATTACATGATGGTAAGCTTTCATTCTGAAAGAAACAGGCATAATTATCAAGTAATAACAAGTCAAAATTAAAGCTGCAAGCAGCGATGGACAGGACCGACTTTTGCTGGTGTTTCCTGCCTTTACCCATTCAACATATCTTTACCTGCACTTTACCTACCTTCCCTCCATCCTGCGGTCACACTGATGCTTCTTTCTTTCACCCATACACACTGGTGCTTCCTGCCATCAATCACCCAGACAACCTATCTTTACCTGCACATTAACTACCTTCTCTGTATCCTGGTGTCAAACTGGTGCCCCATTCCTTCAGCCAGTCAACATATCTTTACCTGCACAGTAACTACCTTCTCTGCATTGTGCGGTCACGCTGGCGCTTCCTGCGGTTAAGCGGCCATCTTGAGACGGCAGCAGCGCAGCAAATCTTTGAAGGCTCGTAAAATTAAAACCGGAGCAGGCATTAAAACTCTTTTCGCAAATTTTAATCAGAAAGGTTCAATCTCTCTCCTGTGCGAGTTTGAAGCCGACACAACAAACGCGCTCAGAGGAGATAATGTTTGTAAAAAGGTGACGGGTTTTTACAAAACATTTGTTTTGAAAGGGTAATTGCCAACTTCCTGTTGATTTTTGCTGAAGAATGTAAATTAATGAAATGTATGCCTAAGTGAGACCTATATAGAGGTTTTTGTTTCATGTCTCTACAACATTCCTACCGGAAGTTACCAGCAGTTTTGTCTTGTGTTTTCTTCCTAGGAGCAGTTTTGTCTGTGTTTTATTCCTAGGGGGTGTTAGAGCACAACTTTTGAGTTTTGGGGTTTTGTTTTTTTATTAGATCGCAATTTTCACCAGTCCTGCTGTGTGTGTCCAGTTTGGTGAGTTTTGAAGCATTTTAAGGGAGTCAAATTACAGCTTAAAGAGGCAAAAATTACATTTTTTTAGGAAACTTTTGTTTTGAAGGTGTTTCTGCCAACTTCCTGTTGATTCTTGCTGAAAGGAGGTCAGTGTATGAAATCTAGGTCTAAGTCAGACCTACATAGAGGTTTTTGTTTCATGTCTCTACGACATTCCTAACGAAAGTTACAAGCAGTTTTGTCTGTGTTTTTTCCTAGGGGGCGCTGGAGCGCAATTTTGAGTTTTGGGTTTTGGTTTTTTGATTAGATCGCAATTTTCGCCTGTCCTGATGTGTGTGTTAAATTTGGTGAGTTTTGAAGCATGTTAAGAGGGTCAAATTACAGCTCAAAGAGGCGGCGGTATAATAATAATAATACCTTAGAAATACAATAGGGTCCTCTGTCCCAAAGGGACATTCGGTCCCTAAATATTAGATAAAAAGCCGCACTTATATGTAATAAAAATGTCTAAACTCTGAGATTATGTCTATTTTGTCTCATAATTTCCTTTTTTTTAAATCAGTTGGCCAATCTGCAGAGTGCTTATTATGCCTGCATTTATTATTAACACGTTATTGAAAGTCTTGAGTATGAAATAAAATAATTATGACTTTATTATCTTATAATTTAGATTTTATGACTTTTTTTCTCATACTTTAGTTTGTTTATCTCATAATTATTAGTGTCAGTCTTCAATATTCTTATTGTATTTAAATGTATTTATATTTCAATCCTTTAGAGATTAAATGATGACTTTTGACCATGTAATTTTGACATTTTATTTCATACTATACATTGCTATTTCATAATTATTTTTTTTATCTCATAACTTTGACTTTGTTGTCTCATAATTTCCATTTTTTAGCTCATAATAATTACTTTTAATCTTATGATTATGGCTTTTGATCTAATAATTTTATTTTATCTTATAATTTAAACTTTTTGTTTCATAATTATGACTTTTTTGTCACTTAATTATGATTTGCAATTGGGGCATGTATATACATACATATATATATATATATATATATATATATATATTATATATATATATGTGTATGTATATATATTATATATATGTATGTATATATATGTATATATATTATATATGTATGTATATATATGCTTACAACTTATATATACATATATATGTATATATATGTATATATGTACATATATATACATATATATATGTATATATATGTACATATATATATACATATATATATGTATATATATGTACATATATACATATACATGTACATATATATACAACAACTTATATGTATATATAAGTTGTTGTATATAAATATATATATTTATATTTGTATATAAACTTCAGATCTATCAATTATAAGTTTATATTTATTTTTTTAAAGGTTTTTTTGTTTGTCTTTTACCATTTTTGTAAAAAAAAAAAAAAAACTTTGTTTTTTTATACGGCAAACACAAAAAATATGCAATATTTTCCCCCCAAAACTATTTCAAAGTGCAACATTTTGATTTGAAGTAAGTGGAGCCTTAAATATTTATCGGCTGTTTGACACATACAGTCCAGAAATACAATTAGACACATGTCACATTCTCTTTTCTCTCTCCCTCAAACAAGGAACCCACAAAAAATATATATGAAATAAAATAAAAATGATAAACTAGGAAAGAAAACATGCATGAGTCAAATAAGTAGAGGCAAATACGGACATAAAGCCACAGACAACTGCCCTCCTGAGTGTCCTCACCAGGGTGCAGGATACACAACAGCAGAGAAAGGGCTCATCAATTATTAAAACTGGAAATCTTTGGGCAGCCCAACACGATTTGATTCGATTCCTGGGGGTAACGATTCGATTCGAAATCAATGCTTTTTAAATAACATTGGGTGCCAGATCTTTGATTAACTACATTCCTCCATGAAATAGATAAACAGCTGTGACACATTTCTATAATACAAAACCAAAACCAGTGAAATTGGCACATTTTGTAATTTATAAATAAAAACAGAATGCAATGATTTGCAAATTCTTTTTGAGCTATATTAAATTAGGTAGACTGCAAAAACAAGATCATGTTTCAACTGAGAAACAATTTTTTTTGTTGCAAGTAATCATTAACTTAGAATTTAATGGCAGCAACACGTTGCTAACAAGTTGTCACAGGGGCATTTTGACCACTGTGTTACATTACCTTTCCTTTTAACAACACTCAGTAAACGTTTGGGAACCGAGGAGACCATTTTTTGAAGCTTTTCAGGTGGAAATCTTTCCCATTCTTGCTTCATGGGGTCACTGTTTTGGTATTTTACGCTTCATAATGCGCCACACATTTTTAATTGGAGACAGGTCTGGACTACAGGCAGGCCAGTCTATTACCCGCACTCTTTTACTGTGAAGCCACGCTGTTGTAACACGTGGCTTGGCATTGTCTTGCTGAAATAAGCAGGGGCGTCCATGATAACGTTGCTTTGATGGCAACACATGTTGCTCCAAAACCTGTATGTACCTTTCAGCATTAATGGTGCCTTCCCAGATATATAAATTACCCTTGCCTTAGGCAATAATACACCCCCGTACAATCACAGATGCTGGCTTTTGAACTTTGCCCCCATAACAGTCTGGATGTTTCTTTTCCTCTTTGTTCCAGAGGACACAACGTCCACAATTTTCAAAAACAATTTGAAATGTGTCCTTGTCAGACCACAGAACACTTTTCCACTTTGCATCAGTCCATCTTAGATGAGCTCGGGCCCAGCAAAGCCACCAGCGTTTTTGCGTGAAGTTGATAAGTGGGTTTCACTTTGCATGGTAGAGTTTTAACTTGCACTTACAGATGTTGCGACAACCTGTACATACAGACGGTGGTTTTGTAAAGTGTTCTTGAGCCCATGTGGTGACATCCTTTACACACTGATGTCGCTTTTTGATGCAGTACCGCCTGAGGGATCAAAGATCCGTAATATAATCGCTTACGTGCAGTGATTTCTCCAGATTCTCTAAACCTTTTATTACAGACCGTAGATCAGGGGTCACCAACGCGGTGCCCGCGGGCACCAGGTAGCCCGTAAGGACCAGATGAGTCGCCTGCTGGCCTGTTCTAAAAATAGCTCAAATAGCAGCACTTACCACTGAGCTGCCTCTATTTTTTAAATTTTATTTATTTACTAGCAAGCTGGTCTCGCTTTGCTCGACATTTTTAATTCTAAGAGAGACAAAACTCAAATGGAATTTGAATATCCAAGAAAATATTTTAAAGACTTGGTCTTCACTTGTTTAAATAAATTCATTAATTTTTTTACTTTGCTTCTTATAACTTTCAGTAAGACAATTTAAGAGAACAAATACAACCTTAAAAATTATTTTCTGATTTTTAAACGCATATACGTTTTTACTTTTTAAATTCCTTCCTCTTCTTTCCTGACATTTTAAATCAATGTTCAATTTTTTTATTTTTATTGTAAAGAGTAATAAATACATTTTAATTTAATTCTTCATTTTACCGTCTTTTTTTTCTACGAAGAATATTTGTGAAATATTTCTTCAAACTTATTATGATAAAAATTCAAAAAGATTATTCTGGCAAATCTAGAAAATCTGTAGAATCAAATAAAAAAATTATTTCAAAGTATTTTGAATTTCTTTTAAAATTTTGTATTTTGGAAAATCTAGAAGAAATAATGATCTGTCTTTGTTAGAAATATAGCTTTGTCCAATTTATTATATATTCTAACAAAGTGCAGATTGGATTTTAACCTATTTAAAACATGTCATCAAAATTGTAAAATTAATCTTAATCAGGAAAAATTACTAATGATGTTCCATAAATTCTTTTTTTAATTTTATCAAAAAAATTCAAATTAGCTAGTTTTTCTCTTCATTTTTATCGTTTGAATTTTGAATTTTAAAGAGTCGAAATTGAAGATAAACTATGTTTCAAAATTACATTTTCATTTTTTTCGTGTTCTCTCCTCTTTTAAACCGTTCAATTAAGTGTTTTTTTCATCATTTATTCTCTACAAAAAACCTTCCGTAAAAGGAAAAAAAATGTACAACGGAATGACGGACAGAAATACCCATTTATATATATATATATATATATATATCAAAGGTAAATTGAGCAAATTGGCTATTTCTGGCAATTTATTTAAGTGTGTATTAAACTGGTAGCCCTTCGCATTAATCAGTACCCAAGGTTTGGTTTCAAAAAGGTTGGTGACCCCTGCCGTAGATGGTGAAATCCCTTAAGTCCTTGCAATAGCTCGGTGAGAAATTTTGTTCTCAAACTGTTCGACAATTTGCTCACGCATTTCTTCACAAAGTGGTGACCCTCGCCCCATTCTTGTTTGTAAATGACTGAGCCTTCCATGGAAGCTACTTTCATACCCAATCATGGCACCCACCTGTTCCCAATTAGCCTGTTCACCTGTGGGATGTTCCAAATTAGTGTTTTTTGAGCATTCCTCAACTTTCTCAGTCATTTTGCCATTTATGCCAGCTTTGCAGGCATCAAATTCCAAATGAGCTAATATTTGCAAAAAATAACAATTTCCAGTTTGAACGTTAAGTATCTTGTCTCAGTCTATTCAATTGAATATAGGTTAAAAATGATTTGAAAATCATTGTATTCTGTTTTTATTTATGATTTACACCCTGTGCCGACTTCACTGGTTTTGGGTTCTGTAATTTCAGTCCAGGTTTGTGTTATTCGAGACAACAATGTAATATTTTATTGTTATATTTCACCTGTTTAATCTTGCATTCCACTTCTTAATGTACTTTTAATTGTTCTTTTTAATAGTGTTTATGTCTGTTATGATGGTAAATGGGTTGTACTTGTATAGTGCTTTTCTACCCCTTTTTAAGGACCCCAAAGCGCTTAGACAGTATTTCCACATTCGCCCATTCACACACAGATTTACACACTGACGGCGGGAGCTGCCATGTATGGTGCTCACCAGGACTCATCAGGAGCAAGGGTGAAGTGTCTTGCCCAAGGACACCACGGAATTGACTAGGATGGTAGAAGGTGGGGATTGAACCAATAACCCTCAGATTGCTGGCACAGCTACTCTACCAACTTCGCCACGCTGTCCCCCATGATTGTCGTCTTTCCGTCTCATTAAATCCAACATGTACTAGGAGCCGAGTTACCGATGAGGGACGACTGGTCAGTAAGGCTGGGATTGAAGCGAGTAATAGCGTTGAAAAAGCGGATATTTCTTTGTTATGTTATCCCACAATCAGAGTTGTGGGGAAGAAGAGTGGATGCTTTTCAGGCCTCTGCAGCGCCAATGGATGATGTCGCAGATTTTGACGGGAAGGCTGTAGAAGCTGGACGGCTGCTAATGGTTTCCAACGGTTGGGAAACAAAGTAAATTCGATATATGAGCTAATACTATCAAATTTTACAGGGTTCACTTCGGCATTCGCTATGCTGTCTCGTGATGGGAGGCTCGTAACGCTATTTTATAGCATTAACAAAAAGCAAAAGGACTGCCCGTATCTTAGAATACTCATAAGTATGTAGGTACATTTTATTTATGGAGCTCTTTTTACAGATAGAAATCACAAAGCGTTGCACAAAACATAGTTGATTTAAAACCACAATTCAATCAAAACAAGGGGCAACATCATAACTATTATAAAAAAGTGGATTAAAATGATAGTTAAGAGGTTCATTACCAAAAAGCTTTACTAAAAAGCAAAGTCTTCAAATGTTATTTTTAAAAGATTCAACACAGTCAAGTTCGCGGAGGGACTGGTGCAATCGGGGGCTATAGCCTGGAATGCCAGTTTTAAAATGAGTTTTTGGAATCTTTAAGAGACCCTGGCCTGAAGACCGAAGGCTGTGTCCCAAAGTGTAAGGGCACAACAGATCAGTGGTCTACTGAGGTACCCCACCATGCAACGGGACTAAAATCTTTAACTGGAAGCTAATGAAGACTTGGTAGAAGGGGAGTAATGTGGACTGCTCTGAGTGCTCCGGTCGGGCAGACACATTTTGTACAGTCTGTAGTCTCTTTAGAGTTGTCTTTTTGAAACAAGTGAAAACAGAATTGCAATAGTCAACGCGAGAAGAGATGAATGCGTGAGTGATCATTTTGAGATCCGATTTTTACAACAGATTTCCCATTTTAGAGATATTTCTCAGGTGATAGGAGCGTTTTTTGGTCAGTTGACAACAGTGACCCTCCAAAGAAATTGACTGATCAAACACAACCCCAAAGTTTCTGAGGCTGGTTTTAACAGATGCACCCAGAGCACCAAGGGAGTTGTTGATCACAGGGATCTGTTGATCAGGAGTAATGATCAGAGTTTCCGTTTGGTTAGAATTCATCTGAAGGAAATTCGAGGACAACCGGTTTTGGATACTCGTACGTTGAGGTACCACAGTAGAACGTTTTGTAACTGAAATATTTTTGTCTCCAGCAGGTTCTGCACTGTGCATTCAATTGGGAAAATATTGCTAGAAAATCCACCCGAGCCTCTACAACATGTCCAATAGCAGTGAGTCCATAAAGGTAGTGGTCCGTTGTCGTCCTATGAATGAGAAGGAACGGGCGGCCACATTTGAGAGTGTGGTCTCTGTGGATGTCAAGTTGGGGCAAATAATTGTCAGGAACCCTCGGGATTCTTCGACCTGCAAACACTCCAAAGTCTTCACATTTGATTCGGTCTACGACTGGAACTCAAAGCAAATAGATCTATATGATGAAAGCTTTAGGCCCCTCGTGGATTCTGTTCTTCAAGGATTCAATGGGACCATCTTTGCATATGGACAAACCGGCACGGGGAAAACATACACCATGGAGGGTGTACGAAACAACTCAGAGAGGAGAGGAGTTATCCCCAACTCTTTTGACCACATCTTCACTCACATCTCGAGGTCTCAGAATCAGCAGTACCTGGTGCGAGCGTCATATCTGGAAATTTATCAAGAAGAAATGAGAGATTTACTCTCCAAGGACCAATCGCGTCATCTAGAGCTGAGAGAGAGGCCGGACATAGGTGTTTACGTAAAAAATCTGTCGTCCTTTGTCACTCGTAGTCGAGAAGAGATTGAGAATGTTATGAACGTCGGCAATCAGAATCGTTCAGTGGGCGCCACCAACATGAACGAACACAGCTCTCGCTCTCACGCCATCTTTGTGATCACCGTTGAATGCAGCCAACTGGGGGTGGACGGCGAGAACCACATTCGAGTCGGCAAACTCAACCTGGTGGATCTAGCCGGTAGCGAACGGCAGACCAAGACAGGAGCTCAGGGGGAGAGGCTGAAGGAAGCTACCAAGATCAATCTGTCACTTTCGGCTTTGGGGAACGTCATATCCGCTCTGGTGGACGGCAGGAGCAGTCACATCCCTTACAGAGATTCCAAACTGACACGCCTCCTACAGGACTCTCTCGGGGGCAACGCCCGCACTGTCATGGTGGCCAACATCGGCCCGGCGTCCTACAACGTCGAAGAGACTTTAACCACGCTGCAGTATTCCAACCGAGCAAAGAACATCCAGAATACGCCATGCGTCAACGAGGACCCCAAGGATGCCCAGCTTCGGAAGTTTCAGGAGGAGATTGCGAGGCTGAAGGAACAGCTGGAGAAGCGTACAGGAAAGAAAATCAGGAGGCAAAGGAGGAGGGCGGGGGACTGTAGCAACGATGAAGAGAGCGGCGTCGAGGATGAGGACGACGATGTCGATTACTGGAGGGAGCAGACGGAGGAATTGGAGAGAGAGAGGAAAGCGATCATGGAGGACCACAGCCTGTTGGCAGAAGAAAAATCACAACTCCTCCTCGAGAAGGAGAGGAAAATGAAAGACCTGAAGAAGGAGCAGAAAGAGGGAGAGCTGCTCGCAGCCAAGATTAAGGTAAGGACCACACTTTCTGTGGTTTTGATCCACTTCTTTCAGATCAGTTCACAGCTCTTTTGGAGAGATTTAGCTATTGTTGGCTCCGTCGGCAGGTCTATATAGACCAGGACTGCTCAAACCTTTTGCCTCCAGTGGCCAAAGTGAAAATGTGCCAATGTGCCAGGGGCCAAACACAATTAGCCTAAAATAAAGTTCCTGTAATTCGTGTCAAAAGCATTGATAGATGGCAACTAATAAGCCTTGCAGACATCAATGATTGTGTTAGCCATCGGGTTGTCCCGATACAACTTTTTACCGATATTGATGCGATACGATATCAGCAGGAATCATACATACTATTATTATTTTGTAATGTGCAATTTCAAAAAAAGGTTTGATCAAGTGAAATGAGTCAAACAGAAAACAATAGCAGCTATGAAAAACACTAACATATTTATTATTAACCGTCTGGAATGGACTTATGCTGTCTTTAGGTTGAAGTGGAGTGGTAATGGGTTTTTTTGGGAACACCCAGTGATCACAATTATTCATGACGCTGTAAGCTGAATGATGCGGACACGTTTTTTACTGGATACTTTCAAATATCCTTTTGTCTTGGTGACTTTGTATGTGTAGGTAGTTTGTAACAATAATTATAAGAGTCTTGTTTATATTGACACAACATTTAGATGTTAACTGGCTATAAACACTCTGCAGGACTGCTTGTATCGCACATGATGTCGCACACGATGAAATACTCTGCAGGACTGCTTGTATCGAACATGATATCACACACAAGTAAACACGCTGCAGGACTGCTTGTATCGCACATGATGTCACACACAATTAAATACTCTGCAGGACTGCTTGTATCGCACATGATATCACACACAAGTAAATACTCTGTAGGCCTGCTTGTATCCCACATGATATCACACACAAGTAAACACTCTGCAGGACTGCTTGTATTGCACATGCTATCACACACAACTAAACACTCTGCAGGACTGTTTGTATTGCACATGTTACCACACACAAGTAAAACACGCTGCAGGACTTGTATCACACATGGTATTACACACAAGTAAACACAGCAGGGTCATTTGTAACGCACATTATATCACACTGAAGTAAACACGCTGAAGGAACGTTTTTATCGCACATTATCACATATAAGTAAACACGCTGAAGGACCGTTTGTAAAGCACATTATCACACACATTTTTAACACGCTGCAGGACTGCTTGTATCGCACATGATATCACACACATGTAAACACTCTGCTGGACTGCTTGCATCACACATGATTTCACACACAAGTAAACAGACTGCCGGACGGCTTCTATCGCACATGATATCCCACACAAGTAAACACTCAAGGACTCCTATCGCACATGATATCACACACAAGTAAACACTCTGCGGACTGCTTGTATTGCACATGCTATCACACACAACTGAACACTCTGCAGGACTGTTTGTATTGCACATGTTATCACACACAAGTAAATACTCTGTAGGCCTGCTTGTATCCCACATGATATCACACACAAGTAAACACTCTGCAGGACTGCTTGTATTGCACATTATATCAAAGACAAGTAAACACTCTGCAGGACTGTTTGTATTGCACATGTTATCACACACAAGTAAAACACGCTACAGGACTTGTATCACACATGGTATTACACACAAGTAAACATAGCAGGGTCGTTTGTATTGCACATTATATCACACTCAAGTAAACACGCTGAAGGAACGTTTGTATCGCACATTATCACATATAAATAAACACGCTGAAGGACCGTTGGTAACGCACATTATCACATACATTTTTAACACGCTGCAGGACTGCTTGTATCGTAGATGATATCACACACATGTAAACACTCTGATGGACTGCTTGCATCGCACATGATATCACACACAAGTAAACACTCTTCAGGACTGCTTGCATCACACATGATTTCACACACAAGTAAACACACTGCCGGCCGGCTTCTATCGCACATGATATCCCACACAAGTAAACACTCAAGGACTCCTATCGCACCTGATATCACACACAAGTAAACACTTTGCGGACTGCTTGTATCCCACATTGTATCACACACAAGTAAACACGCTGCAGGACTGCTTGTACCCCAAATGATATCACACACAAGTAAATACACTGCCGGACGGCTTGTATCGCACATGATATCACACAGAAGTACACATGTTGCAGGACTGCTTGTATCTCACATGATATCACACACAAGTAAATACACTGCCGGACGGCTTGTATCGCACGTGATATCACACACAAATGAACACACTGCCGGACTGCTTGTATCCCACATGATATCACACACAAGTAAATACACTGCCGGACGGCTTGTATCGCACATTGTATCACACACAAGTAAACACACTGCCGGACGACTTGTATCGCACATGATATCACGCACAAGTACACATGTTGCAGGACTGCTTGTATTGGAGCTAAAATCAGAACGTTTAGATGCAAGCCGATATAATCTGACACTTGTGTTTGTTGTTGTTGATATCGGACTGATATCCAATTTGAATAATGGCTTAGGACATCGTTGGTGATCTTAAAAGAAGGTCAGTATGAATACATTTGAGAAATCACCTTATGGCCCGCCAAACCAAACGAATCAACAAGCCAGATTTGAGCCCCACTTTGGGCTCCCCTGATGCAGACAGTCTTTAAAACAACACATTTTGTCCCTTTCCCTAGCAGCACTTGACTTGGATGTTCCAACACGAGTACTAGCACAACTTGGTGCAATTCTACTGTACTGGAACAGCAGCCGTAGGTGTTTCCAGCATGTCACCCCTCTGATGTAGCTAAACCAGCCATTATTATTTATTCCCACTGCAGACCATGGAGAGTAAACTTCTGGTCGGAGGCAAGGACATTGTGGATCATACCAATGAGCAGCAGAGGATGCTGGAGCAGAAAAGGCAAGAAATAGCAGAGCAGGTAGGAATAAGTCGCTGTATGACTGCATCGTACATCTTGGCATCAATCCGTGTGCAAAATGAAAAACCAGTGAAGTTGGCACGTTGTGTAAATCGTAAATAAAAACAAAATACAATGATTACCAAATCCTTTTCAACCTATATTCAATCGGATAGATTACAAAGACAAGATACTTAGAGCTCATTAGGAATTTGATGCCTGCAACATGTTTTAAAAAAGCTGGCACAAGTGTCAAAAAAGACTGAGAAAGTTGAGGAATGCTCACCCGACACTTATTTGGAACATCCCACAGGTGAACAGGCTAATTGGAACAGATGGGTGCCATGATTGGGTATAAAAGCAGCTTCCATGAAATGCTCAGTCATTCACAAAAAAGGATGGGGCGAGGGTCACCACTTTGTGAAGAAATGCGTGAGCAAATTGTCCCAACAGTTTAAGAACATTTCTTGACCAGCTATTGGAAGGAATTAAATTTTTAATTTCACCATCTACGGTCCGTAATATCATCAATAATAGGTTCAGAGAATCTGGAGAAATCCCTGTATGTAAGCGATGATATTACAGACCTTCAATCCCTCAGGCGGTACTGCATGAAAAAGCGACATCAGTGTCTAAAGGAAATCACCACATGGGCTCAGGAACACTTCAAAAAACACTTTCAGTAATTACAGTTTTTAGCTACATCTTTAAGTGTAAGTTAAAACTATACGCTGCAAGCAAAAGCCATTTATCAACAGCACCCAGAAATGCTACCGGTTTTGCTGGGCCCGAGCTCATCTAAGATGGACTGATGCAAAGTGGAAAAGTGTTCTATGGTCTGACAAGTCCACATTTCAAATTGTTTTTGGAAACTGTGGATGTTTTGTCATCTAGAACAAAGAGGAAAAGAACCATCCGGATTGTTCTAGGCGCACAGTTCAAAAGCCAGCATCTTTGATGGTATGGGGGTGTATTAGTGCCAAAGACATGGGTAACTTACACATGTTTGAAGGCACCATTAATTCTGAAAGGTACATCCAGGTTTTGGAGCAACAAATGCTGCCATCCAAGCAACGTTATCGTGGACGCCCCTGCTTATTTGAGCAAGACAATGTCAATCCGCGAGAAACAGCGTGGCTTCATAGTAAAAGAGTGCAGGTACTAGACTTGCCTGCTTGTAGTCCAGACTTGTCTCCCATTGAAAATGTGTGGCGCATTATGAAGCCTAAAATACCACAACGGAGACCTTGAACTGTTGAACAATTTAAGCTGTACATCAAACAAGAATGGGAAATAATTTCACCTGAAAAGCTTCAAAAATGTGTCTTCTCAGTTCCCAAACGTTTACTGAGTGTTGTTAAAAGGAAAGGTAATGTAACACAGTGGTCAAAATGCCCCTGTGACAACTTGTTAGCAGCGTGTTGCTGCCATTAAATTCTAAGTTAATGATTATTCGCAAAAGAAAATTAAGTTTCTCAATTGGAACATTAAATATCTTGTCTTTGCAGTCTATTCAATTGAATATGAGTTGAAAAAGATTTGCAAATCATTGTATTCTGTTTTTATTTACCATTTACACAACGTGCCAACTTCACTGGTTTTGTATTTTGTACAAACTCTGTTCCGTTCAGTGTTATTTTGAAGCCAATTCTGATCATTGATATCGATCACATGTCCTAACTGTAAATGTTGAAATGTATTTATGCTGAGTGCTATAAATAGTGCGACAATATCAACACAATATCTTGATATAGTTCCTTTGTAGTTTGATCCAAACAAAGTGAATAGTACACAATAAGTAAACACAAGTAAAAACTACCATTTACTACTATTTTAAATACTTAGCTTTTTGTCATTTTCTGTTAATAACTGCGGACCTACTGCGGTAACGCGCTTCCATCTGCACTTCCTGAACTTTACAACGCACTTGTTTCTTCTCTTGCTTAGCGGCTAGTTTAGCCATTAGCATGCCTTTTTGTCTGCTCCTGCTTGTATGTTACATATTATGGGTGTCAAATTGTTTTTTTTTTAGAATGAATGGCAATTGTTATTTGTAAAAATTCTTAATCGGTTAAAAAAAACAACAACAAAAAACAATATATATATACACATGTATACACAAACATATAAATATATATATATATATACACACACATATATATATATACATACATATATATTTATCAATCAATCAATCAATCAATGTTTACTTATATAGCCTTAAATCACTAGTGTCTCAAAGGGCTGCACAAACCACCACGACATCCTCGGTAGGCCCACATAAGGGCAAGGAAAACTCACACCCAGTGGGACATCGGTGACAATAATGACCCAGTGGGACGTCGGTGACAATGATGACTATGAGAACCTTAGAGAGGAGGAAAGCAATGGATGTCGAGCGGGTCTAACATGATACTGTGAAAGTTCAATCCACAATGGATCCAACACAGTCGCGAGAGTCCAGTCCAAAGCAGATCCAACACAGCAGCGAGAGTCCCGTTCACAGCGGAGCCAGCAGGAAACCATCCCAAGCGGAAGCGGATCAGCATCGCAGAGATGTCCCCAGCCGATACACAGGCAAGCAGTACATGGCCACCGGATCAGACCGGACCCCCTCCACAAGGGCGAGTGGGACATAGAAGAAAAAGAAAAGAAACGGCAGATCAACTGGTCTAAAAAGGGAGTCTATTTAAAGGCTAGAGTATACAAATGAGTTTTAAGGTGAGACTTAAATGCTTCTACTGAGGTGGCATCTCGAACTGTTACCGGGAGGGCATTCCAGAGTACTGGAGCCCGAACGGAAAACGCTCTATAGCCCGCAGACTTTTTTTGGGCTTTGGGAATCACTAACAAGCCGGAGTCCTTTGAACGCAGATTTCTTGCCGGGACATATGGTACAATACAATCGGCAAGATAGGATGGAGCTAGACCGTGTAGTATTTTATACGTAAGTAGTAAAACCTTAAAGTCAAATCTTAAGTGCACAGGAAGCCAGTGCAGGTGAGCCAGTACAGGCGTAATGTGATCAAACTTTCTTGTTCTTGTCAAAAGTCTAGCAGCCGCATTTTGTACCAACTGTAATCTTTTAATGCTAGACATGGGGAGACCCGAAAATAATACGTTACAGTAGTCGAGGCGAGACGTAACAAACGCATGGATAATGATCTCAGCGTCTTTAGTGGACAGAATGGAGCGAATTTTAGCGATATTACGGAGATGAAAGAAGGCCGTTTTAGTAACGCTTTTAATGTGTGCCTCAAAGGAGAGAGTTGGGTCGAAGATAATACCCAGATTCTTTACCGTGTCGCCTTGTTTAATTGTTTGGTTGTCAAATGTTAGAGTTGTATTATTAAATAGAGTTCGGTGTCTAGCAGGACCGATAATCAGCATTTCCGTTTTTTTGGCGTTGAGTTGCAAAAAGTTAGCGGACATCCATTGTTTAATTTCATTAAGACACGCCTCCAACTGACTACAATCCGGCGTGTTGGTCAGCTTTAGGGGCATGTAGAGTTGGGTGTCATCAGCATAACAGTGAAAGCTAATACCGTATTTGCGTATGATGTCACCTAGCGGCAGCATGTAGATGCTGAAGAGTGCAGGGCCAAGGACCGAACCCTGGGGAACTCCACACGTTACCTTAACGTAGTCCGAGGTCACATTGTTATGGGAGACACACTGCATCCTATCAGTAAGATAAGAGTTAAACCAAGACAGGGCTAAGTCTGACATACCAATTCGTGTTTTGATACGTTCTAATAAAATATTATGATCGACGGTATCGAAAGCAGCGCTAAGATCGAGGAGCAGCAACATAGATGACGCATCAGAATCCATCGTTAGCAATAGATCATTAGTCATTTTTGCGAGGGCTGTCTCCGCGGAGTGATTTGCCCTGAAACCGGATTGAAAGGTTTCACATAGATTGTTAGACGCTAAGTGTTCATTTAACTGCTCCGCAACAATTTTTTCGAGGATTTTTGAAATAAAGGGAAGGTGAGACACCGGTCGGTAGTTTACCATGAGGTCAGGATCGAGGTTAGGTCTTTTAAGAAGAGGATGAATAACCGCTTTTTTGAATGCTAGGGTAACAGTGCCCGAGGAGAGTGATAAGTTTATAATATTTAGCACTGATGGACCTAATAATACAAAGAGCTCCTTGATCAGTTTCCCAGGAAGAGGGTCAAGTAAACATGTTGTCTGTTTTATTCCATTTACACGTTGTAACAATTCCTCTAATGTTATTTCCTCAAAACGAGAGAAACTATTTTATATACGTTAATATATATTTTTTAATTGATTAAGAATTGCTACAAATAAGAATTGCCATTCATTCTGTATAATATGTATGTATATTTGTATTTTTATTTAGTATTTGGAATTTTTTTATTTATGTATTTATTTTTATAAACGATTAAGAATTGTTACAAATAAGAATTGCCATTCCTGCTAAAATAAAACAATTTTGTCTGGCTTGACAGGACAGATAAAAATAAAAACAATAACAAATATATATATCTATGTATAGTAACGCTTGCTGGGCATTGTAATGCGGGATTATTCTTCCAAGGATGCAGTCGGGCAACGAACACAGCGTACGGTAAGAAAAGATTGATTTATTCAACAAATGATAACAGACTTAGTCAAAACAAAAAGAACCAGCATGGGAGCTAGAAAAGAACTAAAAGCGCGAGCATGGGAGCTAGGGAAATAACAAACAAACTTGCACGGAGGCACAAAAGGGAAAACAAAAACTACTAGCATGAGAGCTAGAGGAACAAAAGGCTTAGCGTGAAAGCTAGCAAGAAAACACATAGAAATAGGAATTGTTACTGAAGTGAAACACAAACAGCGTCAATCACTTACTAGGGTGCGAGATGAATGAACAGAAAAGGCAGGCTTAAATAAGGGTGGTGATTCACAAAACAGGTGTGCGTCTGGAAACCACGGCAGGTGAAAATAATACGTTGCTATGGAAACAGACTAAAACAGGAACTGAGGAAGTCAAAAACAGGATGTAATACAAAAACGGAACAAACTACAACATGGAATGATCCGGGCAGTGGATCATAACATATATATATATATATATATATATATATATATATATATATATATATATATATATATATATATATATATATATATATATATATATATATATACTCCTCTCTGAGCTGCAACCTTATCGTGGTAGAGGAGTTTGCGTGTCCCAATGATCCTAGGAGCTATGTTGTCCGGGGGCATAAAGCCCCCTGGTAGGGTCTCCCAAGGCAAACAGGTTCTAGGTGAGGGATCAGACAAAGAGCAGCTCGAAGACCTATATGAAGAAGAAACATCATGGACCCAGATTTCCCTCGCCCGGACGCGGGTCACCGGGGCCCCCCTCTGGAGCCAGGCCCGGAGGTGGGGCACGATGGCGAGCGCCTGGTGGCCGGGCCTGTTCCCATGGGGCCCGGCCGGGCACAGCCCGAAGAGGCAACGTGGGTCACCCCTCCAATGGGCTCACCACCCATAGCAGGGGCCATAGAGGTCGGGTGCATTGTGAGCTGGGCGACAGCCGAAGGCAGGGCACTTGGCGGTCCGATCCTCGGCTACAGAAGCTAGCTCTTGGGACGTGGAACGTCACGTCACTGGGGGGGAAAGAGCCTGAGCTAGTGCGCGAAGTCGAGAAATTCCGGCTGGATATAGTCGGACTCACTTCGACGCACAGCAAGGGCTCTGGAACCACTTCTCTCGAGAGGGATTGGACCCTCTTCCACTCTGGCGTTGCCGGCAGTGAGAGGCGACGGGCTGGGGTGGCAATTCTTGTTTCCCCCCGGCTCAAAGCCTGTACGTTGGAGTTCAACCCGGTGGACGAAAGGGTAGCCTCCCTCCGCCTTCGGGTGGGGGGACGGGTCCTGACTGTTGTTTGTGCTTATGCACCAAACAGCAGTTCAGAGTACCCACCCTTTTTGGGTACACTCGAGGGAGTACTGGAAAGTGCTCCCCCGGGTGATTCCCTTGTCCTACTGGGAGACTTCAACGCTCACGTTGGCAATGACAGTGAAACCTGGAGAGGCGTGATTGGGAAGAATGGCTGCCCGGATCTGAACCCGAGTGGTGTTTTGTTATTGGACTTTTGTGCTCGTCACAGTTTGTCCATAACAAACACCATGTTCAAACATAAGGGTGTCCATATGTGCACTTGGCACCAGGACACCCTAGGCCGCAGTTCCATGATCGACTTTGTAGTTGTGTCATCGGATTTGCGGCCTCATGTTATGGACACTCGGGTGAAGAGAGGGGCGGAGCTTTCTACCGATCACCACCTGGTGGTGAGTTGGCTGCGATGGTGGGGGAGGATGCCGGACAGACCTGGGAGGCCCAAACGCATTGTGAGGGTCTGCTGGGAACGTCTGGCAGAGTCTCCTGTCAGACAAAGTTTCAATTCCCACCTCCGGAAGAACTTTGAACATGTCACGAGGGAGGTGCTGGACATTGAGTCTGAGTGGACCATGTTCCGCACCTCTATTGTCGAGGCGGCAGATCGGAGCTGTGGCCGCAGGGTAGTTGGTGCCTGTCGGGGCGGCAATCCTAAAACCCCCTGGTGGACACCAGCGGTGAGGGATGCCGTCAAGCTGAAGAAGGAGTCCTATCGGGTCCTTTTGACTCATAGGACTCCGGAGGCAGTGGACAGGTACCGACAGGCCAAGCGGTGTGCAGCTTCAGCGGTCGCGGAGGCAAAAACTCGGACATGGGAAGAGTTCGGGGAAGCTATGGAAAACGACTTCCGGACGGCTTCGAAGCGATTCTGGACCACCGTCCGCCGCCTCAGGAAGGGGAAGCAGTGCACTATCAACACCGTGTATGGTGCGGATGGTGTTCTGCTGACCTCGACTGCGGATGTTGTGGACAGGTGGAAGGAATACTTCGAAGACCTCCTCAATCCCACCAACACGTCTTCCTATGAGGAAGCAGTGCCTGGGGAATCTGTGGTGGACTCTCCTATTTCTGGGGCTGAGGTCGCTGAGGTAGTTAAAAAGCTCCTCGGTGGCAAGGCCCCAGGGGTGGACGAGATCCGCCCGGAGTTCCTTAAGGCTCTGGATGCTGTGGGGCTGTCTTGGTTGACAAGACTTTGCAGCATCGCGTGGACATCAGGGGCGGTACCTCTGGATTGGCAGACCGGGGTGGTGGTTCCTCTCTTCAAAAAGGGGGACCGGAGGGTGTGTTCCAACTATCGTGGGATCACACTCCTCAGCCTTCCCGGTAAGGTTTATTCAGGTGTACTGGAGAGGAGGCTACGTCGGATAGTCGAACCTCGGATTCAGGAGGAACAGTGTGGTTTTCGTCCTGGTCGTGGAACTGTGGACCAGCTCTATACTCTCGGCAGGGTTCTTGAGGGTGCATGGGAGTTTGCCCAACCAGTCTACATGTGCTTTGTGGACTTGGAGAAGGCATTCGACCGTGTCCCTCGGGAAGTCCTGTGGGGAGTGCTCAGAGAGTATGGGGTATCGGACTGTCTTATTGTGGCGGTCCGTTCCCTGTACGATCAGTGCCAGAGCTTGGTCCGCATTGCCGGCAGTAAGTCGAACACATTTCCAGTGAGGGTTGGACTCCGCCAAGGCTGTCCTTTGTCACCGATTCTGTTCATAACTTTTATGGACAGAATTTCTAGGCGCAGTCAAGGCGTTGAGGGGTTCCGGTTTGGTAACCGCAGGATTAGGTCTCTGCTTTTTGCAGATGATGTGGTCCTGATGGCTTCATCTGACCGGGGTCTTCAGCTCTCGCTGGATCGGTTCGCAGCCGAGTGTGAAGCGACCGGAATGAGAATCAGCACCTCCAAGTCCGAGTCCATGGTTCTCGCCCGGAAAAGGGTGGAGTGCCATCTCCGGGTTGGGGAGGAGACCCTGCCCCAAGTGGAGGAGTTCAAGTACCTAGGAGTCTTGTTCACGAGTGAGGGAAGAGTGGATCGTGAGATCAACAGGCGGATCGGTGCGGCGTCTTCAGTAATGCGGACGTTGTACCGGTCCGTTGTGGTGAAGAAGGAGCTGAGCCGTAAGGCAAAGCTCTCAATTTACCGGTCGATCTACGTTCCCATCCTCACCTATGGTCATGAGCTTTGGGTCATGACCGAAAGGATAAGATCACGGGTACAAGCGGCCGAAATGAGTTTCCTCCGCCGTGTGGCGGGGCTCTCCCTTAGAGATAGGGTGAGAAGCTCTGCCATCCGGGAGGAACTCAAAGTAAAGCCGCTGCTCCTTCACATCGAGAGGAGCCAGATGAGGTGGTTCGGGCATCTGGTCAGGATGCCACCCGAACGCCTCCCTAGGGAGGTGTTTAGGGCACGTCCAACCGGTAGGAGGCCACGGGGAAGACCCAGGACACGTTGGGAAGACTATGTCTCCCGGCTGGCCTGGGAACGCCTCGGGATCCCCCGGGAAGAGCTAGACGAAGTGGCTGGGGAGAGGGAAGTCTGGGTAACCCTGCTTAGGCTGTTGCCCCCGCGACCCGACCTCGGATAAGCGGAAGATGATGGATGGATATATATATATATATATATATATAATATACAGGGCAGCACGGTGGTCGAGGGGTTAGTGTGTCTGCCTCACAATACGAAAATCCTGAGTAGTCCTGGGTTCAATCCCGGGCTCGGGATCTTTCTGTGTGGAGTTTGCATGTCTCCCCCGTTACTGCGTGGGTTGCCTCCGGGTACTCCGGCTTCCTCCCACTTCTAAAGACATGCACCTGGGGATTGGCAACACTAAATTGGCCCTAGTGTGTGAATGTAAATGTGAATGATGTCTATTCGTGTTGGCCCTGTGATGAGGTAGCGACTTGTCAAGGGTGTACCCCGCCTTCCGCCCGATTGTAGCTGAGATAGGCACCAGCGCCACCCGCGACCCCAAAGGGAATAAGCGGTAGAAAATGGATGGATGGATATATATATATATATACATATTTTTTAATTTTTTTTTATTCATGAAGTAATGTAGTAATAATGTACAGCATAGTAGGAGTGTGAAAAAAAGGAATTTTCGAATGAAACACGTTTGTTATTTGTGACTACTCTTAATCGATTAAAAAAAAAATCAATTAGTATTATTTTTTATTTTAATTTTTTTTTTTAATCTGTCCTGTCCGGTCTCTCCGACAATTCATATTTTTGATGGAGATGATTTACACCTGCGGTACAGATTTTTTTTAGAAAAGTGTTGGATGCTTCTCTAATTTGTGTTTGACTTAATTCAATGTTTGGATAGAATTTTATTCAACAAAACCGGGTTTCTTTTAAGTGACTTAGAAATGTATCAGAGGTTTTTATCAACTTTATGGAGGAATGTAGTAAATCATAAAACTGGCACCCAATGATATTAACAAAGTATTGATACCCCAAACGAGACAAGCGGTAGTAGAAAAATGGATGGATGTATGGATTTTATATCGAGAATCGTTTCTGAATCGAATCGTTAACCCCAAGAATTGAATCGAATCGTGCGTTCCTCAAAGATTCACAGCCCTAATAATAATACTTGTTAGAAACTTACTTTTTTTGCCGATTATTAATTTAGGTCTCGTTCACACTGCAGGTCAATTACGATTTTTTTGCCCAGATTACGACATGTATCGGATTTTTTCATGCCGCTGTGAACAGTGCAAAGCCCGACCCAGGCCGATTTTGTATGAGGGTATAAATCGGGTTTGTATCGAATGAGACTGCAGTCTGAACACTCCGATCGCATCCACCCGACCAGAACGCCATCAAAAAGCCATAATTAGTCGCCAAAATAGACGGTTGCAAAATAAATAGTTGACAAAAACGTAGGAAACACGTGAAAATTAAATATTTTAGGACCTCACGTCAATGTTCCACCATTCCTTTCTCAGACTCTTGGAGGAGACGTCAAAGCAAATGTTCCTTAGAGGAGCGGCTCCACACTGTGTATAACGTACACAGTTAGCCGCTAGCCGTCTTTGTCAGTCGAGGGAACAAAAATAATGTATCCCCAGGGGGCATTAATTGGCATTGGACAATCCCACACTTCCACAGAAATCGACTGATACCGATACCAAACGGCACGACCCGAGTACTAACACGTTTTTTACGCTGTACCGTATAGTCCACTCCTTTCCTTCCTTCCAGAAATCGAGGGAGCAAGAGATGCGACAACAGATGGAATGTCGCGACGAAGAGACTCTGGAGCTCAAGGAGACTTACAGTTCACTGCAGCAGGAAGTCGATATCAAAACCAAGAAAGTGAAGAAGGTAACTGAGCCGTGGTTCTGCTAGTATTGGTCGATTATACTTTAACGGTTCTGATGAATGCTCTCTAGTTGTTTGCCAAACTGGAGGCAGTCAAGGCAGAAATTCATGACATTCAGGAAGCACACATCAGCTCACGCCAGGAACTGGAACAGACCCAGAACGAACTCACCAAGGATCTTAAACTCAAGTATGGAGCTTGCTGACCTACTGACCTACTGACCTACTTATCACCAGAAAAATCCGCTGTTGAGAAAACAAGTACAGAGTAGATAATCTGATCCGATTACTTACTGTGTACTTTAATTTAACACTAATGTAGACCAATTGATCCTTTCCTTCAGCGATCTCATAATTGTTTTTTTTTATTCCCAAACATTTTTGCAGGCCACTTAAAATGATGTGAAGTAGAACTATATGGTGTGCCACATTGAAAATATGGGACTGGCCACTTTAAAATGAAGTGGCGCTCTACTATAAAATGACGCGGTGGGCCACAATAACATGACAAGGCAAACCATGTTAGAATGAAATGGTGTGCGACTTTAAATTTACGGGATGGGCCATTTTAAAATGAAGTGTTGGTCCACAATAAAATTCTGTGGCAGGCTACATTAGAATTACATGGTGTGCCACGTTAAAATCATGGGAGGGGCCAAGTTATGATGAACTGGTTGTCCACAGTAAAATGAAGTGGCGGTCCAGATAGAATGATGTAGCGAGCTACATTATAATTACATTTTGTGTCACATTAAAATTATGGGAAGGGGCCACTTTAAAATGATCTGGTGGTCCACAATGAAATGATGTGGCGAGCTACATTAAAATAATGGGACGGGCCGGAATAAAATTAAATGGTGGTCCACATAAAATGATGTGGCAGGCTACATTAGAAATATATGGTGTGGCACGTTAAAATTATGGGAGGGGCCGTTTTAAAATGATCTGGTGGTCCATAGTAAAATGATGTGGCAAGCTATATTAAAATTATGAGATCTGCCACATTAAAAATTAAGTGGTGGTCATCATTAAAATGAAGTGGAGGTCCACAGTAAAATTATGTGGTAGTCCACATTAACAATGATGTGGTCAGCTACATTAAAATTATATGGTGTGCCACTTTAAAATTATGGGAAGGGCCAGTTTTAAATGAAGTGGTGGTCCATAGTAAAATGATGTGGCAGGATTCATTAGAATTGTATGGTGTGCCACTTTAAAATTATGGGATGCGCCACTATAAAATGAAGAGGTAGTCCACAATAAAATAAAGTGGTGGTCCACAGAAAAATTATGTCCAGATAGAATGATGTAGCGAGCTACATTATAATTACATTTTGTGTCACATTAAAATTATGGGAAGGGGCCACTTTAAAATGATCTGGTGGTCCACAATGAAATGATGTGGCGAGCTACATTAAAATAATGGGACGGGCCAGACTAAAATTAAATGGTGGTCCACATAAAATGAAGTGGCAGGCTACATTAGAAATATATGGTGTGCCACAGTAAAATGATCTGGTGGTCCAATAAAATGATGTGGCGGAATACATTAGAATTATATGGTGTGCTATATTAAAATTATGGGAGGGGCCAGATTAAAATGATCTGGTGGTCCATCGTAAAATGATGTGGTGGTTCACATAAAATGATATGGCGGAACACATTAGAATTATACTGTGTGCCACTTTAAAATTCTGGGATGGGCCACTGTAAGACATATGCGGTCCTCTCCAAGGTTTTTCATAGTTACTGTCACCAACGTCCCACTGGGGTGAGTTTTTCCTTTCCCCTATGTGGGCTCTGTACCCCGGATGTCGTTGTGGCGTGTGCAGCCCTTTGAGACACTTGTGATTTAGTGCTATATAAATAAACATTGATTGATTGAAAATTCTGGGAGGGGCCAGATTATAATGATCTGGTGGTGCACAATAAAGTGAAGTGGCGGTCCACATTAGAATTATATGGTGTGCCACTTTAAAATTAAGAGAGGGGTCAGTTTAAAATGATCTGGTGGTCCACAAGGAAGTGCTGTGGCGGTCCACAAAAAATGATGTGGCGGAATACGTTACAATTATATGGTGTGACACGTTAAAATTGTGGGAGGGGCAAAATTAAATGAGGTGGTGGGCCACAATACAATGATGTGGCGGTCCACAAAAAATGATGTGGCGGAATACATTAGAATTATATGGTGTGTTACAGTAAAATTGTGGGAGGAGTCACGATAAAATGATGTGGCGAATTACATCAGAATTATATGGTGTGCCACCTTAAATTATGGGAAGGGCCAGATTAAGATTACTGGTCGTCCACAATGAAGTGACATGGCGGTCCACAAAAAAATGACGTGGCGGAATACATTAGAATTATATGGTGTGCCACATTAAAATTTTGAGAGGAGCCACAATAAAATGAAGTGCTGGTCCACGATAAAATAATGTGGCGGACCACATTAGAATTACATGGTGTGCCACATTAAAATTATGGGAAGGGACAAGTTAAAATGATCTGATAGTCCACAATGAAGTGATGTGGCGGTCCAGAAAAAATGACGTGGCGGATTACATTACAATTATATGGTGTGCCACTTTAAAATTGTGGGAGGGGCAAAATAAAATGAAGTGGTGGGCCACATTACAATGATTTGGCAGTCCACAAAAAATGATGTGGCGGAATACATTAGAATTATGTGGTGTGCCACGGTAAAATTGTGGGAGGGGTGACAATAAAATGATGTGGCGGACCACATTAAATATGGGTAGGGCTAGGTTAAAATTATCTGGTGGTCCACAATGAAGTGATGTGGCGGTCCACAAAAAATGATGTGGCGGTCCACAAAAAATGATGTGGCGGAATACATTACAATTATATGGTGTGCCACATTAAAATTGTGAAAGGGGCCACGATAAAATGAAGTGCTGGTCCATGATAAAATGATGTGGTGGTCCACAAAAAATGATGTGGCGGATTACATTAGAATTATATGGTGTGCCACATTAAAATTGTTGGAAGGGTCACGATAAAATAATGTGGCGGACCACATTAGAATTATATGGTGTGCCACTTTAAAATTATGGTTAGGCCAGGTTAAAATGATCTGGTGGTCCACAATGAAGTGATGTGGCGGTCCACAAAAAATGATGTGGCGGATTATATTACAATATATGATGTGCCATGTTAAAATTGTGGGAGGGGCCAAATAAAATGAAGTGGTGGGCCACAATACAATGATGTGGCGGATACATTAAAATTATATAGTGTGCCACATTATAATTAAGGTAGGGGATACATTAAAATGATCTGGTGGTCCACAATGAAGTGATGTGGCGGTCCACAAAAAATGATGTGGCGGAATACAGTACAATTATATGGTGTGCCACTTTAAAATTGTGGGACGGGCCAAATAAAATGAAGTGGTGGGCCACCATACAATGATGTGGCGGAATACATTAGAATTTTATGGTGTGCCAGTTTAAAATTAAGGGAGGGGCCACTTAAAATGATCTGGTGGTCCACAATGAAGTGATGTGGCGGAATACAGTACAATTATATGGTGTGCCACTTTAAAATTGTGGGAGGGGCCAAATAAAATGATGTGGTGGGCCACCGTACAATGATGTGGCGGAATACATTAGAATTATATGGTGTGCCACTTTAAAATTGTGGGAGGGCTCACGATAAAATTATGTGGCGGACCACATTAGAATTATATGGTGTGCCACATTAAAATTATGGAAAGGGCCAGTTTAAAGTTATCTGGTGGTCCACAAAAACTTATATGGCGGATTACATCAGAATTATATGGTGTGCCACGTTAAAATTATGGGAAGGGCCAGATAAAAATTATCTGGTGGTCCACATAAAATGATGTGGCGGTTAACATTAAAAGGATTTGGCGAGCTACATTAAAATTAGATGTTGTGCTACTTTAAAATTATACAGGCTAGCTTAAAATTATGTGGCAGTCCACGCTACAATGATTAGGTGGTCCACATTAAATGATGTGGCGGGCCAGATTTGGCCCCCGGGTCTTGAATTTGACACCTGTGATCTGCACTGAAGTTTTCCCATTGCCATGTTTTGACTGATCGTTTTTCTTCGAGGACGCTTCTGATTGAAAACTTCATTCCGTCGGAGGACAAGAAGAAAGTGGTGAACAGAGCCTACTTTGTGGAGGACGGCGAGCGCTGGAAGATGAGAGCCATCACTCGTGTTGAGGAGTGAGTCCCATGTTTGTGTCGCACAAAGACACACACATCTTTGTAATAGACAACTCTTAGTCGTGTTTGTCCACTTCCACACGGACATTAAAATAACGTCCACACGTGGAGACATTTTGCTTTTTTTGCCATCCAGCTGTGGACAGAAATGCATGATCAAAAAATATCAATTAGTTTATTTTTTTTCATTCAATTGCAGTTTGCATGGTATGGCGCAACACCAAGGGGGGCATTGTGAACGTGCTTTATCAGTATCATGCAGTAAAAAAGCTACACATTACAAATTTGTAGCTGATTTCCTCGTTTTCATAAAAATAAAATACAGCACACATTTTTGAAATTCATTTTTGTTTTGTAGGTTTAAATATTTTTTTTATTATTATTATTATTTGAAATTATAATTAATAATTGAGTACATGTTATTGTTTTTTTTCCAATATCAAATTGTTCAAGTCGGTCAATTTTTTTTTCCAGGCAGATTTATGCACTTCAAACTAACGATGCCCGAAAATATTGGACAAAAAATCGATAAATGCTTTAAAATGTAATATCGGTCTTTTAAAATTATCGGTATCGGTTTGAAAACGTAAGATTTATGACTTTTCAAAACACAGCTGTGCACACGGACGTAGGGAGAAATACAGAGCGCCAATAAACCTTAAGGCACTGCCTTTGCGTGCCGACCCGGTCACATAATATCTGCGGCTTTTCACACATTTAAGTGAATGCAAAGCATACTTGGTCAACAGGCCTGACTGAGGGCGGCCGTATAAAAAACTTTAAAACTGTTACAAATATGCGCCACACTGTAAACCCACACCAAACCAGAATGACAAACACATTTCAGGAGAACTTCCGCACCGTAGTACAACATAAACACAACAGAACAAACACCCAGAAACCCTTGCAGCACTAACTCTTCCGGGACGCTACAATATACACCCCCCGTTTCCCCCTACACCGCCACCTCAACCCGGCCCCCTCCCCAACCCCGCCCACCTCAACCTCCTCAGGGAGAGCATGTCCTAAATTCCAAGCTGCTGTTTTGAGGCATGTTAAAAAAATAATGCACTTTGTGACTACAATAATAAATAAGGCAGTGCAATGTCTGCATTTTTTCCCATAAATTTAGTTGATTTATTTTTGGAATACCTCGTTACATTCTTTAATGCATCCAGCGGGGCATCACAACAAAATTAGGCATAATAATGTGTTATTTCACGATTGTATAAGTCAGTATCGGATGATATCGGAATCAGTAATTAAGAGTTGGACAATATCGGGATATCGGCAAAAAAGCCGTTATCGGACATCTCTACTTCAAAACTTTTCTGTGACAGAAAATAAAAGCAATGTTGATATATATTATCTATATTTCTTTCTATATGTTTTTGTTTCCTTATAGATACAGATGAATTTTTCAAAAGTTATTTGACTAAATTCATGGGGAAAAAAAGTACATTTTACAAAACTGTAAAACATTTGCAGCTGAGATAGGCTCCGGCACCCCCCTCTACCCCGAAAGGGACAAGGGTAGAAAATGGATGGATGGATGGTTGTATATTACCATATATATCCGCTCTGAGATCGGTAGGCCGTGAGTTCAAACCCCGGCCGAGTCATACCAAAAATTATAAAAATGGGACCCATTACCTCCCTGCTTGGCAGTCAGCATCAAGGGTTGGAATTGGGGGTTAAATCACCAAAAATTATTTCCGGGCGCGGCCAACCGCTGCTGCTCACTGCTCCCCTCACCTCCCGGGGGGTGATCAAGGGTGATGGGTCAAATGCAGAGAATTATTTCGCCACACCTAGTGTGTGTTAAAATCATGGGTAGTACAACCCATCTATCTATCTACTTTAACTTAATTGTTGCAGCCGAGAGTTGGGAGGTGGGCGAAATGTTCTCTTCTGCCTCTGGGGGGCGCCACAGACTATATTCCTGAGAAGTGTGCCATGTGTTCGCATGACGTCACACACCCTGGAGCATGCGCTGTCGTATGTTTACGGAAATAAACGTGGCTCCTCTCCCAGTAGGTCCCTCTCCTGGTGAGTTTTTGTGGCAATTTGAAGAATTTCGGCCAGCCCGAGTCAACATTTCCTCAAAGTGTTTTCGAAAATCCAAGAAGTAAGAGTGCGTACATTTCGGCTCCTGCACTTTATGGCTACTTTGTAGATTCAAATTCAGAGAAAAACACAAAAGTACTGACATTACACATCAAATGAGCAAAAAATCGGAATGGTCACTGCAGGTCTACGTGTAGATCGGATTCAAGGACAAATCCCAAATAGGCGTCCTACTAAAAAGTGGGAATCTTTGGCCACCTCACGATTACGATTCAAGAGCTACTATCCTGATGTTTTTTTTTTTTAATACAATAATAATACAATTCCAAACCAACATGGCGGGAATGACAATGTAAATGAGGGATTTGTATTCACTGTTATGTTGGAATTATTGTAAGTATTGATACTGTTGTATATATTCATTTTTGCGTGACTACTTTGGATCATTTTGTGACTTGTTTGTGTGTCCTCTCAATCTGTTGATGCATCATTCATTTATGTACAAAACTAGTGAAGTTGGCACGTTGTGAAAATAGTAAATAAAAACAGAATACAATGATTTGCAAATCCTTTTAAACCGATATTCAATTGAATAGACTGCAAAGACAAGATATTTAATGTTTGAAATGGAAAACCTTGTTATTTTATGCAAATATTAGCTCAATAGGAATTTGATGCCTGCAGCATGTTTCAAAAGAGCTGACACAAGTGGCAAAACAGACTGAGAAAATTGAGGAATGCTCATCAAACACTTATTTGGAACATCCCACAGGTGAACAGGCTAATTGTGAACAGGTGGGTGCCATGATTGGGTATAAAAGCAGCTTCCGTGAAATGCTCGGTCATTCACAAACAAGGACGGGGCGAGGGTCACCATTTTGTGAACAAATGCATGAGCAAATTGTCTAAACAGTTTAAGAACAACATTTCTCAACTAGAAATTTAGGGGTTTCACCATCTAATATATCATCAAAAGGTTCAGAGAATTTGGAGAAATCACTCCAAGTAAGCGATGATATTACAGACCTTCGATCCCTCAGGCGGTACTGCATCAGAAACAGACATCAGTGTGTAAAGGATATCACCACACGCGCTCAGGACCGCTTCAGAAAAAAACTGTCAGCAACTACAGTTTGTCACTACATCTGTAAGTGCAAGGTAAAACTCCACCATGCAAAGCGAAGGCCGGCGTGGCGCAGTGGGAGAGTGGCCGTGCACATCCCGGGGGACCCTGGTTCAATCCCCACCTAGTACCAACCTCGTTGTGTCTTGAGCAAGACACTTCACCCTTGCTCCTGATGTGTGCTGGTTAGCGCCTTGCATGGCAGCTCCCTCCATCAGTGTGTGAATGTGTGTGTGAATGGGTAAATGTGGAAGTAGTGTCAAAGCACTTTGAGTACCTTGAACGTAGAATATTTATCAGCAACACCCAGAAATGCGGCCGGGTTCGCTGGGCCCGAGCTCATCTAAGATTGACTGATGCAAAGTGGAAAAGAGTTCTGTGGTCTGACGAGTCCACATTTCCAATTTTGTTTTTGGAAACTGTGGACGTCGTGTCGTCCGGCACAAAGAGAAAAAGAATAATCCGGGCTATTATAGGCGCAAAGTTCAGAAGCCAGCATCTGTGATGGTATGGGGGTGTATTAGTGCCCAAGGCATGAGTAACTTACTTACACATCTGTGAAGGCATCATTAATGCTGAAAGGTACATACAAGTTTTGGAGCAACATATGTTGCCATCCAAGCAACGTTATCATGGCCGCGCCTGCTTATTTCAGCAAGACAATGCCAAGCCACATTGAAAATGTGTGGCGCAAATGAAGCCTAAAATACCACATCGGAGACCTCGAACTGTTGAACAAGTTTAGCTTTACACCAAGCAAGAATGGGAAAGAATTCCACCTGGAAAGCTTCAAAAATTGGTATCTTCAGTTCCCAAATGTTTACTGAGTGTTGTTAAAAGGAAAGGCCATGTAACACAGTGGTAAAAATGCCCCTGTGCCAACTTTTTTGCAATGTGACGCCGCCGTTAAATTCTAAGTTCATGATTATTTGCAAAAAAAAAAGGAGGTTTCTCAGTTGGAACATTAAATATCTTGTATTTGCATTCTATTCAATTGAATATAAGTTGAAAAAGATTTGATAATCATTGTATTCTGTTTTTATTTACCATTTACACAACTTAACTGGTTTTGGGTTTTGTATAATCGATTCTATATATTCGAAATACGATGCATGTAAAAATGGATTATATCCCCCACCTCTTCATGCTCCCATGCAGTAAAGGAAGCAGTTGACATCTTGCCATACTTGACATAATGTTGCAGCTGTGCTCCTCCAACAGCGATCGTCAGATGCTGAGCAGGCCTCAGTCAGCTGTTGGATTCAGACGGCCTCTCAGTCATCACGCGCTCATGGCCATGATGATTAGTCTTGACATGAGGTACAAGGTGAGCGGCACGTCCTACTCTTGGAATTCAGGTTCTGCAGATGTCAAACACACCTCGAACAAAAACGTTCCTCTGCATCCGCCGAAGGATTACATTTTAAAGTAGTTTTACCTTTTGTCCTTTGCTAGATCGTCATACAAAGTATAACATACTTGATCATCGCAGTTGACTCCAGAATGAATCTGCAGGATTATGCTCTTGGTCAGGGGGGTGTCCAAAGTGCGGAGCAGGGGCCATTTTTTATCAACCCACAGCTCATTCTGAAAATACTAAATACTGGAATAAAAGAGCAAACGGGTGGAATATAACGTTAAAAAGTAGCTGTGTTGACTCTAATAACACAAAGATGCCATTCAGTCTTTTTTTTTTTCTTTCCTTAAAATTCGTTGCTCAAAAAATAACAATTAATCAAAATCAATGTCAGGAATTATTGACACATTTTGGGGGGGAAATATTGCATAATTTGTATGTTTGTCATATAAAATAGGGTTTTGGCATAAATGGTGTAAAGCATACAAAATAATACTTTGTATCAAGACATAGACCTGAAGTTGAGCTTTTGGACAATTTAAAAAAAAAAAATTATAAAGGTGACATCATGTTGCAACTGTATATATGTTGAAATAAAAAAAAAACAATCTGAATCTGAGCTAGAAGTTAAAGCGTCGAATGGGAAAATAAAAATACATGACTTATTTTTCAAAATTTTAACAGGGCCACACTTGATATGAATGCATTTAAATTGATGTTCTATATATTTATATGTATACATACATGTATACATACAGGTTTACATCTATACATACATGTATACATGCATGTATACATGTATACATGCATGTATATATAAATATATATATATATATATATATATATATATATATATATATATATGGGACAAGCGGTACAAAATGGATGGATGGATTTATATATACATATATGTATGTATAACTACATTAATATATATGTAAATATATATACATACATACTGTGTATATATATGTAAATACATATATATATGTGTATGTATACATACATATGCATATCTATATATGTATATATATACACATATATGTATGTATATATATATATATATACATATATGTGTATATATATATATATATGTGTGTATATATACATATATATGCATATATATATATCTATATATGTATATATATACACATGTATATATACATACATATATATTAGTTTGTATATATATATACATGTAATATTACTTTTACTTATGACTTATTTTCATATACATATACAATACATATATGTCTGTATATACAGTATACATATATACATATATACACATACATATATATATATAATATATAAACACACACACACATCTATACATACACATATATATATACACACACAATTTAAATGTATATATGTAATTTTTTTAATTTCAATGACTGCGACCTTTCCGAGTCCTCCAAGACCAAACTTGAGCGCAGCCCTAAAGGTTGAAAAAAAAAAATCAATAGAATTGTTTTTTGAAAATGAAAAGTATCAAAATGGCCCCCGCATGCTTCCATTTTTTAGTGTGCGGCCCTCAATGGAAATAGTTTGGACACCCCTGCGCCTTAGCGATGTGACCAGTTGGTAGTTGCGACCAAATATTGTCCTGTTTTGTCTCGGTCTACCCCGCCCAGGCAGAAAACCTGCTCCTCCTGGACATGGACCTTCCCTCTCGGACCACCAAAAACTACCAGCAGCCCGTCATCGCTCCGAAGGTTGTGGCAGCCCTGAAGGACGCCCTGAAGGACGAGGAGGACCTGGAGGTGGACGCGTCCGAGTGCAATGCTGACTTTGAACCACTCAGCAGTGCCGGAGGCGGTCTTAGGAGACACAAGTCCAGGTGAGTCCACCAAACCTCATGGAAGTACTCTGAATTGTACTCGCAATACCTTAGTATACTTTTACCTTTCAGTCGCTCAAGAACAGGCAAGCAGTCCCACGGCGCTTCATGCAGCCTTCAAAATCTGACATCCCCAATTTACCCACAATCCCGCGGGCTGGTGCCCAAGTGAAAGGCGTCTACCTCAAGTATGAGAAACATTTTTCATGGACCAGATGCTTTTCTTCTAGAACATTCTTGGTGAATGTCTTGTGTGCCAGGTGACATTGTTTCATGCTCCCAACTCCCAGGGGTGTCCAAAGTGCGGCACGGGGGCCATTTGCCCCCACCCCCCCCGCAGCTCGTTCTTTAACGGCACCGTGGTACATTCTAAAAAAAAAATATTATCGCAAATCAAAACATAACAAGTGGGAAAAAAGAGCAAACAGGTGAAATGTAACAAAAAAATGTTGCAATTTTGACTTTAATAACACAAAGATGCCATGCAGACTGTTTTTCTTGTTGTTGTTAAAACTGACTTTGCTCAAAAATGATGAAAAGTTATAATTGACAATTAGATCTGAAGTTGATCAAGAGATTTAAGTGTTGAAAGTAAAAAATAATATTTATTGACGTATGGCTTATTTTTAACACTTCTATAAATGGGGCCCATTTGGGTCCCCGAGACCTCTAGTGTGATTTTTTTTTTTTTTTACTGTCATTGTTGGAAAAAAATATGAATCAAAATCAATGTGGCTATAAATTATTTACTAACCCCAAAACCAGTGAAGTTGGCATGTTGTGTAAAATGTAAATAAAAACAGAATACAAAGATTTGCAAATCCTTTTCAACCTATATTCAATTGAATAGACTGCAAAGACAAGATACTGGAAAACTTTCTGCAAATTTTAGCTCATTTGGAATTTGATGCCTGCAACATGTTTTCACAATTGGCAAAAAAGACTGAAAAAGTTTAGGAATGCTCATCAAACACTTATTTAGAACATCCCACAGGTGAACAGGCTAATTGGGATCATGTGGGTGCCTAATTGGGTTTAAAAACAGCTTCCATGAAATGCTCAGTCATTCACAAACAAGAATGGGGCGGGGGTCACCACTTTGTGAACAAATGCGTGAGCAAATTGTCTTAACAGTTTAAGAACAATATTTTTTCAATGAGCTATTGCAAGGAATTTATTAATTTCAACATCTACGGTCTGTCATATCATCAAAGGTTTCAGAGAATCTGGAGAAATCACTGCATGTTGATGCACGCATCAACAAGCGACATCAGTGTGTAAAGGATACCACCACATGCGCTCAGGAACACTTCAGAAAACCACTGTCAGTAACTACAGTAGGTCGCTACATCTGTAAAAGCAAGTTAAAACTCTACTATGCAAAGCAAATGCCTGTTTATCAACAACACCCAGAAACGTTGCCGGCTTCGCTGTGCCCGAAATCATCTAAGATGGACTGATGCAAAGCGGAAAAGTGTTCTGTGGTCTGAGGAGTCCACATTTCAAATTGTTTTTGGAAACTGTGGACGTTGTGTCCTCTGGACCAAAGAGGAAAAGAACCATCAATACTGTTCTAGGTGCAAAGTTCAAAAGCCAGCATCTGTGACGGTATGGGGGTGTGTTAGTGCCAAAGACATGGGTAACTTACACATCTGTGCAGGCACCATTAATGCTGAAAGGTACATACAGGTTTGAGAGCAACCTATGTTGTCATCCAAGCAACGTTATCATGGACGCTCCTGCTTATTTCAGAAAGACAATGCCAAGCCACGTTTTACAACAGCGTGGTTTCATAGTAAAAGACTGCGGGTACTAGACTGGCCTGCCTGTAGTCTAGACCTGTCCCCCATTGTAAATGTGTGGTCCATTATGAAGCCTAAAATACCACAACGGAGACCCCAGATTGTTGAACAACTTAACCTGTACATCAAACAAGAATGGGAAAGAATTCCATCTGAAAAGCTTCAAAAATTGGTCTCCTCAGTTCCCAAACATTTACTGAGTGTTGTCAGTGGTAAAAATTCCCCTGTGCCAACGTTTTTTGCAATGTGTAGCTGCCATTAAATTCAAAGTTAATGATTATTTGCAAAAAAAACATTAAGTATCTTGTATTTGCAGTCTATTCAATTGAATATCATTTGAAAAGGATTTGCAAATCATTGTATTCTCTTTTTATTTACGAATTGCACAACATGCCAACTTCACTGGTTTTGGGTTTTGTACATACTCATTAAATTTTCCACTTTGCGCCTTTTTAGTGGAAAATATGGCATATTTTGTGTTTTTCCCATAAAAAATATATATATATGTATATATTTTAACTTTATGTAGACAGATGAAGTTGATCTATAGATATGTGGGTGTTACAAGTACAATTAATGTATATGAGTATACTCATTCATCCATCAATCTATTTTCTACCGCTTGTCCCTTTCGGGGTCGCAGAGGGTCGCTGGAGCCAATCTCAGCTGCGTTTCGGGCAGAAGGCAGCGTACCCCCTGGACAGGTCACCACTTACTCATACATTATTATTTATTATTATTATTACATCATACTCATATGTATATGAGTTATTTCTTAAAACATTTTTAAACTCATTGCTCAAGAAATTATGTTAATATGAATTATATACATATTTAAGGCTCCAATTACATCACATCCAATATCCCACTTCCAACCTTTTTTGTGGGAAAATATTGCACATTTTGAGTTTTCTCCACTATATATATATATATATATATATATATATATATATATATATATATATATATATATATACATATATATACATACAAATATATATATACATACATATATGTATATATACACATATATATACATATTTATATATATATATATATATATACATATATATGTATATGTATGTATACATATATATATATATATGCATAAACTATATATATATATATATATACATGTATATATATATATGTATATGTATATATACATATATATATATATATATATATATGTATGTATACATATATATCCATATATATCCATACATATATATATGTATATATACATATATATATATATATATATATATATATATATATATATATATATATATATGTATGTATACATATATATCCATACATATATATATACATACATACAAATATATATATACATACATATATGTATATATACACATATATATATATATATACATATTTATATATATGTATATATATATATATATATATACATAAACTATATATATATGTGTATATCTATATATCTATATATATATATATACATATACTGTATATATATATATATATATATATATATATATATATATATATATATATACATATACAAACCCCGTTTCCATATGAGTTGGGAAATTGTGTTAGATGTAAATTAAAATGGAATACATTGATTTGCAAATCATTTTCAACCCATATTCAGTTGAATATGCTACAAAGACAACATATTTGATGTTAAAACTGATTAAAAAAAAAAAATCTAATAATCATTAACTTTACAATTTGATGCTAGCAACACGTTACAAAGAAGTTGGGAAAGGTGGCAATAAATACTAATAAAGTTGAGGAATGCTCATCAAACTCTTAAATGGGACATCCCACAGGTGTGCAGGCTAATTGGGAACAGGTGGGTGCCATGATTGGGTATAAAAGCAGCTTCCATGAAATGCTAAGTAATTCACAAACAAGGATGGGGCGATGGTCACCAATTTGTAAGCAAATTGTCGAACAGTTTTAGAACAACATTTCTCAACGAGCTATTGCAAGGAATTTAGGGATTTTACCATCTACAGTCCAGAAAATCATCAAAAGGTTCAGAGAATTTTGAGAAATCACTGCACGTAAGCGATGATATTACGGACCTTTGATCCCTCAGGCGGTACTGCATCAATAAGCGACATCAGTGTGTAAAGGGTATCACCACATGGGTTCAGGAACACTTCATAAAACCACTGTCAGTAACTACAGTTGATCGCTACATCTGTAAGTGCAAGTTAAAACTCTACTATGCAAAGCGAAAGCCATTTATCAACAACACCCAGAAACGCCGCCGGATTCTCTGGGCCCCAGCTCATCTAAGATGGACTGATGCAAAGTGGAAAAGTATTCTATGGTCTGACGAGTCCACATTTATATTGGGAAACTGTGGACGTGGTGTCCTCCGGAATAAAGAGGAAAATAACCATCCGGATTGTTATAGGCGCAAAGTTCAAAAGCCAGCATCTGTGATGGTATGGGGGTGTATTAGTGCCCAAGGCATGGGTAACTTACACATCTGTGAAGGCACCATTAATGCTGAATGGTCCATACAGGTTTTGGAGCAACAAATGTCATCCAAGCAACGTTATCATGGACGCCACTGCTTATTTCAGCAAAACAATGCCAAGCCACGTGTTACAACAGCGTGACTTCGTAGTAAAAGTGCGGGTACTTTCCTGGCCCGCCTGCAGTCCAGACATGTCTCCCATCGAAAATGTGTGGCGCATTATGAAGCGGAAAATACGACGACAAGACTGACGGACTGTTGAACAACTTAAGCTGTACATCAAGCAAGAATGGGAAAGAATTTCACTTTCAAAGCTTCAACAATTAGTTTCCTCAGTTCCCAAACGTTTATTGAGTGTTGTTAAAAGAAAAGGTAATGTAACACAGTGGTGAACATGCCCCTTCCCAACTACTTTAGCACGTGTTGCAGCCATGAAATTCTAAGTTAATTATTATTTACAAAAAAAAAAAAAGTTTATGAGTTTAAAAATCAAATGTCTTGTCTTTGTAGTGCATTCAATTGAATATGGGTTGAAAAGGATTTGCAAATCATTGTATCAGTTTATATTTACATCTAACACAATTTCCCAACTCATATGGAAACGGGGTTTGTACATACATACATATATATATACATATATATATATATATATATATATATATATATATATATATATATATATATATATATATATATATATATATATATATATACTGTACATATATATATATATATATATATATATATATATATATATACACTGCAATGAGGTGGCGACTTGTCCAGGGTGTACCCCGCCTTCCGCCCGATTGTAGCTGAGATAGGCGCCAGCACCCCCCGCGACCCCGAAAGGGAATAAGCGGTAGAAAATGGATGGATGGATGGATATATATATATATATATATATATATTTAAAAGGTCTAAACGTAAAAAAAAATGCAACTTTATGTCAACAGATGAAGTAGATGTATAGATATTTAGATGTTAAAAGTAAAACAAATATGACTTATTTTTAACATTTTAAAGACTTTTCATGGTCACCAAAAATAGAAGTGAGCCCTAAAGGTTACAATAGTAATAGCACTGGTTTGGAAAATGAAATATACCAAAATAGCCCCTGCGTGCTTTCACCTCATCAGGTGGGGAAAGTTTGGACTCCCATGATACGAACTGGTCGTTGACTCGTGACGTGTACAGCATTTGTCATTTACGTGGAATAAAACCCACTTGGGGCGTCGTGTGGTTTGCTATTCGGCACACTATTGCCTCCCGCCACCAGATGGCACTGTTGTGTCGGCTGAAACAGCAGCACGACTGACTCCAAACGCTACAAATACACAACTTTCCCTTTCTTTTCCCGACTGAAGACCTTAAAAGATATCAGCGTGAGGGATTTCAAACGTCTGTGGAGTTGTCCTGCGTGTTTTTTATTGCCATTTTGACGCAGTTGTAAATGAAACGATTGCCGGTGGGCACACGTCACAGTGCCTCTTGTTGCCAGAGACAATGTGACGTCATAAGTCGTGCATACGGTTTCACTTTTGTCGTCATACGGTTTAGTTGCCAGGTGTGTGCTGAGCAGGCGAGCGAGATCGACCAATATTGACTACATGTATCAACTGTAAATGTGTTAATGCATAGGCTCTTGACCATTTTCACCATTTACACTGCAGGGGGCCCCGGGGCCCCACTCAAATATTGACAATGAATTAAAGTTAAAGTACCAATGATTGTCACACACATACTAGATTTGGCGAAATTATTCTCTACATTTGATCCAACACCCTTGATCACCCCCTGGGAGGTGAGGGGAGCAGTGGGCAGCAGTGGTGCAGCGCCCGGGAATCATTTATGGTGATTTAACCCCCAATTCCAACCCTTAATGTTGAGTGTCAAGCAGCGAGGTAATGGGTCCAATTTTTATAGTCTTTGGTATGACTCGGCCGAGATTTGAACTCACGACCTACAGGGCGGACAGTTGTCTTTCTCTTGATTTTAATAATATTCAACAATTATATTTAACCTACTTACAGTTTAACGGGATAAACATTGTCAAACGATATGAAAGCATGCGTTATTCACAAAGATTAGGTCAGACTGATTACAAAAAAATACTATTTTTACATAAACATTTTTTTTTACAATGCGATAAAGGAAACTAAATAATAATAATACATGATAATATATGTTTCCTAAATAAACTGCCTGATCTAAAAATATAGCTTCCCCACTTTAGTCATAATTTTTGCACATGAGAAACTTCTCTATGACTTTTTCTGTTTGTTTGATATTGTCATTACTGCCACACGTGGTGGAAAAGTGTATTACAACTGAGTACGGACCACAGCAGAGAAAAATATTTTTTGGCGGCCCTCCAGGGGGCGCTTGCACCATTAAAGGCCTACTGAAATGAGATTGCTTTATTTAAACAGGGATGGCAGGTCCATTCTAAGTGTCATACTCGATCATTACACGATATTGTCATATTTTTGCTGAAAGGATTTAGTAGAAAACATCGACGATAAAGTTCGCAACTTTTGGTCGCTAAAAAAAAGGCTTGCCTGTACCTGAAGTAGCAGACGATGTGCGCGTGACGTCACGGGTTGTAGGGCTCCTCACATCCTCACATTGTTTATAATGTGAGCCTCCAGCAGCAAGAGCTATTCGGACCGAGAAAGCGACAAGGAGCGAGGATGAAAGTTTCGTGGATATGGAAAGTTAGAGTGAAGCACAAAAAAAGAAAAAAATCGACGGCTCCATGTGGCGGCAGTGGGTTTGTTTCAGATGTAATTAGACACATTTACTAGGATAATTCTGGAAGATCCCTTATCTGCTTATTGTTTTAATAGTGTTTTAGTGAGATTGTAAAGACATACCTGAAAGTCGGATGGATGGCTGCGGTGTTTCTTATATAAACTGCCTGATCTAAAAATACAGCTTCACCACTTTAGTCCTAATTTTTGCACTTGAGAAACTTCTTTATGACTTTTTCTGTTTGTTTGATATTGTAATTACTGCCACACGTGGTGGAAAAGTGTATTACAACTGAGTACGGACCACAGCAGAGAAAAATATTTTTTGGCGGCCCTCTAGGGGGCGCTTGCACTATTAACGTACGGGTGAAAACTATCGTCATGCTATCAGTGTTTTATATTGGTCGAAATTGACTATTATTGATATTTTTTTATGACATATAGATAATAATGAGTAGGAGGAAAATATTTTATTTCAAATATAACATTTCTCCGCTTTGGACTGGACTCTCGCGACTGTGTTGGATCCATTGTGGATTGAACTTTCACAGTATCATGTTAGACCCGCTCGACATCCATTGCTTTCCTCCTCTCTAAGGTTCTCATAGTCATCATTGTCACCGACGTCCCACTGGGTCATTATTGTCACCGATGTCCCACTGGGTGTGAGTTTTCCTTGCCCTTATGTGGGCCTACCGAGGATGTCGGGGTGGTTTGTGCAGCCCTTTGAGACACTAGTGATTTAGGGCTATATAAGTAAACATTGATTGATTGATTGATTGATATACAAGTACAACCCATTTATCATTTATCTATTTAAATAATGCCTCTGATTAGTGCTCGGGGAACAGGTGAGCGTCCCGAACACCAATCAGAGGCAGGTGAAAATAATAAGGAACCATGCTAACTAAAACAAACTCAAGGGTGCACAAAACAGGAACTGAGGGAGTCCAAAACTAACCGAAAATACCCAAAAAGTATCCGGGCCACGGATCATGACACAAAAAGCATGTTGTTTCAACGCTGTGTTTGTGTTGTAGAATATTAGTTGGGAAATTACCAACATTTTATGGTCAAATCAACGTCACAACCTGACGTCAAAAAGCATGTTGTTTCACCGTTGTATTTGTGTTGTAGAATAACGGTTGGGAAATGACCAAATTTCAATGTTTAAATCAACATCAGAACCCAACATTGATTAGACGTCGGCAAAATGTCACGAGTTTGTTTCAGTTACCACGGTTGCTTATTATTTTTACCTACCTCTGGTTGGTGTTCGGGACGCTCACCTGTTCCCCGAGCACAAATTTAGAGGCATTATTTAAGCCTGCCTTTGCCGTGCCATTGGCACGTTTCTCCTTTAGCTTGTTTTGGAACTTGTTTGAGTTTTTGAGAATAGATCATGTTCCTACCTGCACATCCTGTCCGGAGTGGTCCATTTTCATCCCGGGGGAACGAACCTCGCAGCAAGCTGCGACCCCCTCGCACGTAATGGAAGCTTGAAGCAAACAAAGAAGCCAAGCAGACTGGCCGGCAAAGGCAGGCTTAAATAATGCCTCTGATTAGTGCTCGGGGAATAGGTGAGCGTCCCGAACACCAATCAGAGGCAGGTGAAAATAATAAGCAACCATGCTAACTAAAACAAACTCAAGGATGCACAAAACAGGAACTGGGGGAGTCCAAAACTAACCGAAAATACCAAATAATTATCCGGGCCACGGATCATGACACAAAAAGCATGTTGATTCAACGTTGTATTCGTGTTGTAGAATATTAGTTGGGAAATTACCAACATTTTATGGTCAAATCCATGTCAGAACCAAACTTTGACTAGACGTCATCAAAAAGCATGTTGTTTCAACGTTGTATTTGTGTTGTAGAATATTGCCTGAGGTTGTCTCTAACATTATGCCGGAAGAATGAGAATTTGTTCAGGTCTTCATCGACGTCTGAGAGTCGTGTTGGCCGCCAGCAGTAGAAGTTGTCGGGGTGATTCCGGGACCAGCAAGGTGACCTGCTGATGGACCATCAGAGGTAAAAACACCTGAAAGAATTAGCATACAAAATTGTCTTTGTTTTATGGTAATTAAAATTACCCTATTTTTCGGACTATAAGGTGCAACGGTTCAATCCTCACCCTCTACCAACCTCGTTACGTCCATTGTGTCTTTGAGCAGAACACTTCACCCTTGCTCCTGATGTGTGAATGGGTGAATGTGGAAATAGTGACAAAGTGCTTTGAGTATCTTGAAGGTAGAAAAGCGCTATACGAGTATAACCCATTTAATTAAAACCTTATCATTTTCTCAAAAACCGACAGTGCGACTTATGACCCGGTGCGCCTAATGTGTCATGATCCGCTAATTGGATCATGTCTTATTCTGGTTTTTGGTTCCGTTTTGTATCACATCTGGTTAGTTTGTCTTCCTTAGTTCCTGATGGCACTTCCTGTTTGTTCCGTTTCCATAGTTACCAATTTGTGTCACCTGCCTTTTGTTTTTCACGCGCACTTGCTTTGTGATTACCCCCTGTATTTAAGCCTGCCCTTTTTGTTCATTCGACCTCGGATTCTAGTTTGCTGATCGATGCAACAGGTGATGTCGCTGATTCCTATTGTGGTAAAAGTATTTTTGTATTCGTTAGCTTCCACGCTATTCCTTTGTTTGTGTCCCTAGCTCACATGCTAGCGATTTCAGTTCTTTCTAGCTCCCATGCTAGTTCTGTTGGTTTTGTCTTTAGTGCCTTGTGCAAGTCTTTTTGTTCTTAGTCTGTTTTAAAGTAGAAATAAATCATAATTTCTTACCTTCACGCTGTGTCCAGTCTGCCTGCATTATAGAGAGAACGCACCCGCATAATCACAATGCCAGCTAAGCGTCACATAATGTACGTAGAAATTCTGGTTGTGCTTACTGACCTCCAAGAGATTTTATTTGTTACAAAACAAAAACAGTACATTTTACTGTAAAATTCTGATTGGTAAGCTGACTGCTTTTTTTTTTTACTGTTAACAACTATTTTAAAATGTTTTCCTTTTTACTGTAATATGTTGTAAACAGTACATTTTATAGTAAAATTCTGGTGGCTAACGTGCCAGTTTTTTTTTTTTTTTACTGTAAAAAACAATTCATTATTTTTTCCATTTACTGTAATATGTTGTAAAAATCTCAATACATTTTCCTGTAAAATTCTAGTGGCTAAACAGAGTTTTTTTTTTACTGTAAAAAACAGTTTTTACAAATTTTACATTTACTGTAATATGTTGTAAAAACAGTATATTTTACAGTAAAATTCTGTTAGGTAAGATAGCAGTTTTTTTTAATGGAAAACAGTTTTTACAATTTTTCCATTTACTGTAATAAGTTGTACAAATCCCAATACATTGTCCTGTAAAATTCTGGTAGTTAATCTGCAAGTTGTTTTATTTTAACTGTAAAAAAAAAAAAAAAAAAATG
>NC_084616.1:20509668-20579668 GCF_033978795.1 Nerophis ophidion | reverse complement strand
CACTAGACCTGCCCCCCCTAAACTTATCCCCACTAGACTTGTCCCCGCTAGCTTTTTCCCTGTAAGACCTGTGCACATGACATGTCCCCACTAGAGTTGTCCCCACCAGACCTGTCCGTAGTAGTCTAACACCCACTAGACCTGTCCCCAGTAGACTTGTCCCCACTACACTTGCGCCCACCAGACTTTTCCCTACTAGACTTGTCCCCTTTAGCCCTGTCCCCACTAGACTTGTCCCCACTAAACCTGTCCGCACCATACTTGTTCCCCCTATACCTGTCCCCACTAGACTTGTCCCCACTAGCATTGTCCCCATAAGACCTGTCCCCACTAGACTTGTCTCCATTAGTCCCCACTATACCGGTCTCCACTAGATTTGTCCCCACTAGACCTGTCCGTAGTAGACTAGTGCCCACTAACTTGTCCCCACTAGACTTGTCTCCGTTAGACTTGCCACCACTAGACCTGTCCCCAATATACTTGTCCCCACTAAATCTGTCCCCACTAGACTTGTCCCCATTAGACCTGTCCCCACTGGACTTGTCCCCACTCGACCTGTTCCTACTAGACTTGTCCCCACTAGCCTTGTCCCCGTAAGACCTGTGCCCACTATACCTGTCCCCACTAGACTTGTCCCCACAAGACTTGTCCCCGTAAGACCTGTGCCCAGTAGACCTGTCCCCACTAGACTTGTCCCCATTAGTCCCCACTATATCTGTCCCCACTAAACTTGTCCCCACTAGACCTGTCCGAAATAGACTAGTCCCCACTAGACCTGTCCCCACTAGACCTGTCTCCGTTAGACTTTCCACCACTAGACTTGTCCCCACTATACTTGTCCCCAATAGACCTGTCCCCAGTAGATTTGTCCCCACTCGCCCTGTCCCCACTAGACTTGTCCCCACTAGCCTTGTCCCGTAAGACCCGTGCCCACTATACCTATTCCCACTAGACCTGTCCCCACTAGACTTGTCCCCATTAGAGCTGTCCCCACTAGACTTTTCCCCACTCGACCTGTCCCCATAAGACTTGTCCCCACTAGACTTTTCCCCACTCGACCTGTCCCCATAAGACTTGTCCCCACTAGACTTGTCCCTACTAGACCTGTTCCTACTAGACCTGTCTCCACTAGTCTTTTCCCCACTGTACCTGTCCCCACTATACCTGTCCCCAGTAGACTTGTCCCCACTACACTTGCACCCGCCAGACTTTTCCCTACTAGACTTGTCCCCATTAGCCCGGATCCCCCTAGACTTGTCCCCACTAGACCTGTCCCCACCATACTTGTCCCCACTAGACCTGTCCCCACTAGACTTGTCCCCACTAGCCCTGTCCCCGTAAGACCTGTTCCCACTAGACTTGTCCCCACTCGACCTGTCCCCACTAGCCTCCTACCCGTAAGACCTGTGCCCACTATACCTATTCCCACTAGACCTGTCCCCACTAGACTTCTCCCCACAAGACTTGTCCCCACTAGACCTGTCCCGACTTTTCCCCACTAGACTTGTCCCCACTATACCTGGCCCCACTAGACCTGTCCCCACTAGACTTGTCCCCATTAGATCTGTCCCCATTATACTTGTCCCGACTTTTCCCCACTAGACTTGCTCCCACTAGACCTCTGTAAAGCTTTGTGATCAATCCTAAATATCAAGCAGCTAAAATGCGCCACACGTGGATAAATGTGGAGATAATGTTTTGCTTTTTTTCCCATCATGCTTTGTAATGGATTTAAAAGGGTGTAATTTAGACTTTTTTATTGTGCATGGATGTTTTTTTCTTCTTCATAATATCCACACATTTTTTATATTGTGGTATGTGTGACCATGTCTGTTGGTTGGATTTAAATTTTTTTTGTTGCCCCATGACTAGGGAAGGTTGTCTGCATAATGTTACATAATTAAATTGCTGCACAGAGTGGCAATTAAAGCATGTTAATTGGTCATTGACTGTGTTTATACATGTTGACCACAAGATGGTGATAAATTAGCCTTCGCAAAGTTATGTTATTGTTTTGACACCCCCTGGTTTTAAACAGAGGTCATAAAAAGTTGCGACTTGTAAAACAGTTCCTGCAGGAACCACACCCACCAAACGTTCCTGCTCATGTTATCCCGGCAAAGCGTGTCTTTGCTGCTTGGAGAGTAACAAGTCGAGTGACCTTGGTGTTTTACGCCAACATGAACCTTTGCAGATACACCAAACATTTCAAGTAGATATCACCTCCATGTGTCTCGTACGGTTGCTTTGTTAGACTCCAGGCAGTCCTAAAAAAAAACAGCAACAAGGCAGCAGTGCTTCCAGATGTGGTTCTGGCAGAATGTCAGGACCAGAACATCTGTGTGAACAGGAGTGAACGCCCAGCCCTGAAGGTCTGGAACATACCTTACATCTATTGTCACGTTCTGCTGACGTGGCAAAATATCTTAATAACGTACATGATTTGGATCATTTAAATCATTTCAGACTTGTACGCTACCAAGCTGCACTTTCTGTTTGCTCTCAAAACGAACGCCAACACATTTGCTTTTAATGAGGTTTTTCACGTTCAGTACACGAGTCGGAACCGGGAAGTAGAAGCGATACTTTGGGTGTGTTGTGAAGGTTGCTGCGTTGTCCGATGACGTCATGCGGAGACTTTTGTTGGCTTTGAGCCTCTCAATGCATTCGTGCGTTCCTGCTGCAATCCGATTCAGATTCTAAATCAATTTAAAATTTAAAACTGGATTTAAAGGCCTACTGAAATGAGATGATCTTATTGAAAAGGGGATAGCAAGTCCATTCTATGTGTCATGCTTGATCATTTCGCCATATTGCCATATTTTTGCTGATAGGATTTAGTAGAGAACATCCACGATAAAGTTCGCAACTTTTGGTCGCTAATAAAAAAGCCTTGCCTGTCCCGGAAGTAGCAGACGATGTGCGCGTGACGTCACGGGTTGTAGGGCTCCTCACATCCTCTCACATTGTTTATAATCATATCCACCAGCAGCAAGAGCGATTCGGACAGAGAAAGCGACAGTTTCCCCGTTAATTTGAGCGAGGATGAAAGATTCGTGGATGAGGAAAGTTAGAGTGAAGGACTTAAAAATAAAAAATAAAAAAGGCGACGGCGGATGTTATTAGACACATTTACTAGGATAATTCTGGAAAATCCCTTATTTGCTTATTGTGTTAATAGAGTTTTAGTGAGATTATAAAGTCAGACTGTCACACCTATGGATCATGTTTTGTTTTGGTCATGTTCGGTGTGGTTTTTTGGACATTTGGTTCTGTCTTTTCATTTTCTGGTTTGTTTTGTTACCATAGCTACTCATTAGTTTCCCCTAGTCACCCCCCGATCATCAGCCTCTCACACCTGTTTCTCATTACCACTGCCAGTGTCTCTGAGAGAAGCCAATGGAGGAGCCAAGATCACAGCAGCCTTTTTGGACAGCTGCAGGAGGAGGTCGCATAATCCGCTCAAGAGCCGACTTAATATCACAATTTTCTCACCCAAAAACTTGCGGGTTGACGTAGAGAAACATGTTCGCTTGACCGCTCTGTGTTAAAGCTTCACAGCAAACAAAGAAACACCGGCTGTGTTTCGGTTGCAAAAAGCACGCAATCCAACGCTTTCCACCAACAGCATTCTTCTTTGATGTCTCCATTATTAATTGAACAAATTGCAAAAGATTCAGCAACACAGATGACCAAAATACTGTGTAATTATGCGATAAAAACAGACGACTTTTAGCCGTGTGGTGCTGGGCTAAAATGTCCTCTACAACCAATAACGTCACAAGCACGTGTCATCATTCCACGACGTTTTTAACAGGATACCTCGCGGGAAATTTAAAATTGCAATTTAGTAAACTAAAAAGGCCGTATTGGCATGTGTTGCAATGTTAAGATTTCATCATTGATATATAAACTATCAGACTGAGTGGTCGGTAGTGGTTTCAGTAGGCCTTTAAAAAAATAAATAAATAAATAAGTAAATATAAATATATTTGTTTTAAGGCCATCGTCGCACAACCAGAAAGAGGTTTTCTAACCTGTAACCTGTTTAGAAAAAGTTTCATTCTAATCCATCCATCCATTTTCTACCGCTTGTCCCGTTCGGAGTGGCGGAGGGGTCGCTGGTGCCTATCTCAGCTGCATTCGGGCGGAAGTGGCATACACCCTGGACAAGTCGCCACCTCATCGCAGGGCCAACACAGATAGACAGACAACATTCACCCTCACATTCACACACTAGGGCCAATTTAGTGTTGCCAATCAACCTATCCCCAGGTGTGTCAGGACTGTGGTGTGGATTTGTTTTGCTCCTTCGACGCAGCGTGAGTTCAGGTACATATTTGTTTATATAAACACTATAATAAAAAATAAACAAACTAAGGGCGCTCATAATGAGGTACAGAACTTGGCTACAAAAATATAAACAAAAACACTTCCTCGATTGGCATGAATGATAATGAATAAACAAAAGATACTATCAAAGATACTCAATAAAGCAAAAACTAGCACTGAGGCAAAAAATACAAAAGGCTTACGTGGCGTAGTCAAAATAAAGTAGCAGCGTGGCAAGGCATGAAGGGTGAGTGGTCGTGGTCAAAATATGCAGGCATCTACAAAAGTCAAAGTTCCCAGAATGATGAACAGAAAGCAAATGACTTAAGTACTGGCTGTGGTAACAGAAAGCAGGTGTGAGAGGCTGAGGATCGGGGCGTGACTTAAAGGGACCAGGTGGAAACTAATGGGTTGGCATGGAAACAAACAAAACCAGGAAGTGCAAAATGTGACTGAATGTCCAAAAACTAAAACGTGGCAAAACAAAACATGATCCATAGGTGTGACAAGGTGCATGTCTTTGGAGGTGGGAGGAAGCCGGAGTACCCGGAGGGAACCCACGCAGTCACGGGGAGAACATGCAAACTCCACATACTGTATTTCCTTGAATTGCCGCCGGGGCGCTAATTAATTTAAAACCTCTTCTCACTCCTGTGTTTACCAAAGGCATGCGATAAAAGTAAGCATGAGCTAATTATTTTAAAACCTTGTCTCACTCCGGCACTTACCAAAGGTATGCAATACAAATTTGAGTGTGATGTAAGCTTGGACCTTAAATCCTACTGAATAGCTCTTAATTTTCTTCCCTTTATGCGATTTCAAATTAGCGGTATTGAAATCAGCCTCCTCCATTTTGAAAATGATGACAGGGGAAGTGTCACTCGTGACGTCACGAGTTTAACCAGGCGGTAATACTCAGCATGCGCTAATTATTTTGGGAAGCGAGTTTGACCCGGCAGTAAATCAAGGCAGGCGCATACTATATGCCCTGCGGCAATTCAAGGAAATACATAAGAATGATTTGACAACTCAGGACCTTTGTATTTTGAGACCCCTGTTCCACCGTGCTGGCCATGTTCGAAAATTATTGGAAAAAAAGAATTTCATTTTCCCGCAAAGTGTCGTGTTGAAAACATCGCGGTTTGATGACGGGTGCGTTTGACGTCTCGGGTTGTAGCGGATATTATTTTCCAGCCCGATCCAAGCTATAAGTAGTCAGCTTTAATCGCATAATTACACAGTATTCTGGACATCTGTGTTGTTGAATCTGTTGCAATTTGTTCGACTAATAATGAAGAAGTCAAAGTAGAAAGATGGAGGTGGAGCACTTTTAGCCACAAAAACACAACCGGTGTTTCCTTGTTTAAAATTCCCAAAGATGAAGCTTTACTATGGATCAGAGCGGTCAAGCGAACATGTCAACCGGCAGTTTTTGGTGAGAAAATTGTGGTAATAAGTCGCCTCTTACCGGAGACATCAGCGGAGCTTCCGTTCTGCTGCAGCTGCCGTGACGTCCCTCAGAGACTCTGGCGTCAACACACCCGTGGCCACACCCGTCCGAATTTCAGGTACTATATAATCTCACTAAAACACTAGTAACACAATAAGCAGATAAGGGATCTTCCACAATTATCCTATTAAATGTGTCTAATAACATCCGAATCGCTCCCATTGCAATCGCCTTTTTTTTTTCTTTTTTCAGTCCTTCATTCTCACTTTCCTCATCCACAAATCTTTCATGCTCGCTTAAATTAATGGGGAAATTGTCGCTTTCTCGGCCCGAATCGCTCTCGCTGCTGGTGGCTATGATTGTAAACAATGTGAATATGTGAGGAGCTCCACAACCCGTGACATCATGCGCACATGGTCTGCTACTTCCGGTACAGGCAAGGCTTTTTTATTAGCGACCAAAAGTTGCGAACTTTATCGTCGATGTCCTCTACTAAATCCTTTCAGCCAAAATATGGCAATATGGCAAAAAGATCAAGTACGACACATAGAATGGACCTCCTATCCCCATTTGAATAAGAAAATCTCATTTCAGTAGGCCTTTAAAATATGCATTTCATCAATTACACATTGTTCAAATTTACCGCGAGTTTCCTGTAGAAAACGTTGCGGAATGATGACTCTTATGCGTGGCGTCACGGACTGTCAGGAAATATTACCGCTGCACAAACACGGCTAAAAGTTGTCTCTGTTCATGGCGTAATTACAGAGTGTTTGAGACATCTTTGTAGCTGAATCTTTTGCAATTTTTTCATTTAATAATGGAGACGTCAAAGAAGAATGCTGTTGGTGGAAAGCGGTGGATTGCAGCTGTATTTAGCAACCGAGACAGAGTCGGAGTTTCTTTGTTTGTTGTGAAGTTTTAACACAGAGCGGTCAAGCAAACATGTTTCTCAACGTCAACCAGCATTTTTTTGGATGGGGAAATTATGATATATATCTTACCGGAGACATCATTGGATCATTCGTCGTCTTGCTGCAGCTGTTTAAAAGGCAGCTCTGAGCTTGGCTCTCGGCTTCTCTCTGAGACACTGGCGTGTTCACCGCAGCCATCCGACCTCGAGGTATGTCTTTACAATCTTTGAAATCTCACTAAAACACTATTAAAACAATAAGCAGATAAGGGATATTCCAGAATGATCCTAGTAAATGTGTCTAAGGACATCTGAAATGCTCACACTGCCACCGCCCGGAGCCGTTGCTTTTTTTCTTTTTTTTTTTCTAGTCCTTCACTATCAATATCGTAATTCACAAATCTTTCATCCTCGCTCAAATTAATTGGGAAATTGGCGCTTTCTCCGTCCGAATTGCTTTTACTGCTGGTGGCTCCCATTAAAAATAATGTGAATATGTGAAGAGCACTACAACCCGTGACATCACACGCACATGGTCTGCTACTTCCGGTACAGGCAAGGCTTTTTTATTAGCGACCAAAAGTTGCGAACTTTATCGTGGATGTTCTCTACTAAATCCTTTCAGCAAAAATATGGCGAAATGATCAAGTATGACACATAGAATGGACCTGCTATCCCCGTTTGAATAAGAAAATCTCATTTCAGTAGGCCTTTAAAATATGCATTTCATCAATTACACATTGTTCAAATTTCTCGCGAGTGTCTTGCAGAAAACGTCGCGGAATGATGACTCTTATGCGTGGCCTCACGGACTGTCAGGAAATATTAGCGCTGCACCAAACACGGCTAAAAGTCGTCTCTGTTCATGGCGTGATTACAGAGTGTTTGAGACATCTTTGTTGCTGAATCTTTTGCAATTTGTTCATTTAATAATGGAGACGTCAAAGAAGAATGCTGTTGGTGGAAAGCGGTGGATTGCAGCTGTCTTTAGCAACCGAGACACAGTCTGAGTTTCTTTGTTTGTTGTGAAGCTTTAACACAGAGCGGTCAAGCAAACATGTTTCTCAACGTCAACCAGCATTTTTTTGGATGGGGAAATTATGATATATATCTTACCGGAGACATCATTGGATTATTCGTCGTCTTGCTGCAGCTGTTTAAAAGGCAGCTGTGAGCTTGGCTCTCTCGGTTTCTCTCTGAGACACTGGCGTGTTCACGGCAGCCATCCGACCTCAAGGTATGTCTTTACAATCTTTGAAATCTCCCTAAAACACTATTAAAACAATAAGAAGATAAGGGATATTCCAGAATGATCCTAGTAAATGTGTCTAATGACATCTGAAACGCTCACACTGCCACCGCCCGGAGCCGTTGCTTTTTTTCTTTTTTTTTTTCTAGTCCTTCACTATCAATATCCTAATTCACAAATCTTTCATCCTCGCTCAAATTAATGGGGAAATTGGCGCTTTCTCGGTCCGAATTGCTTTTACTGCTGGTGGCTCCCATTAAAAACAATGTGAATATGTGAGGAGCCCTACAACCCGTGACATCACGCGCACATGGTCTGCTACTTCCGGTACAGGCTAGGCTTTTTTATTAGCGACCAAAAGTTGCAAACTTTATTGTCGATGTCCTCTACTAAATCCTTTCAGCCAAAATATGGCAATATCGCGAAATGAGCAAGTATGACACATATAATGGACCTGCTATCCCCGTTTGAATAAGAAAATCTCATTTCAGTAGGCCTTTAAAATATGCATTTCATCAATTACACATTGTTCAAATTTCCCGCGAGTTTCCTGTAGAAAACGTTGCGGAATGATGACGCTTATGCGTGGCGTCACGGACTGTCAGGAAATATTAGCGCTGCACCAAACACGGCCAAAAGTTGTCTCTGTTCATGGCGTAATTACACAGTATTTTAGACATCTGTTTTGCTGAATCTTTTGCAATTTGTTCATTTAATAATGGAGACGTCAAAGAAGAATGCTGTTGGTGGAAAGCGGTGGATTGCAGCTGTATTTAGCAACCGAGACACAGTCGGAGTTTCTTTGTTTGTTGTGAAGCTTTAACACAGAGCGGTCAAGCAAACATGTTTCTCAACGTCAACCAGCATGTTTTTGGATGGGGAAATTGTGATATGTATCTTACCGGAGACATCATTGGATTATTCGTCGTCTTGCTGCAGCTGTTTAAAAGGCAGCTGTGAGCTTGGCTCTCGGCTTCTCTCTGAGACACTGCCGTGTTCACCGCAGACATCCGACCTCGAGGTATGTCTTTACAATCTTTAAAATCTCACTAAAACACTAATAAAACAATAAGCAGATAAGGGATCTTCCAGAATGATCCTAGTAAATGTGTCTAATTACATCTGAAATGCTCCCACTGCCACCACCCGGAGCCGTTGCTTTTTTTCTTCTTTTTTTTCTAGTCCTTCACTATCAATATCCTAATTCACAAATCTTTCATCCTCGCTCAAATTAATGTATAATTTCAGTAGGCCTTTGAAAGTGTCTTTAGTGATCAAAGGTGAAACGTGTCTACAGTGATGGTCCACAGTTCGGGGGGTGGTCATGGTAGCTGTCTTTTGTTCAGAAGATAAAAATAAATGGGGAGAGCTAGCATTCACAAGCCTGATGGCCTGTGGGTAGAAACTGTTTGTCAGTCTCACAGTCCTGGCTTTTAGGCTCCTGTATCGTCTGCCTGATGGTAGGAGGTTGAAAAGACTGTGCTGGGGGTGTGTACTGTCCTTTATGATATTGTGTGCTCTGCCGGTGGTCCCGCTAGAGCAGGGGTCACCAACCTTTTTGAAACCATGAGCTACTTCTTGGGTACTGATTAATGCGAAGGGCTACCAGTTTGATACACACTTAAATAAATTGCCAGAAATAGCCAATTTACTCAATTTCCGTTTAATAAATAAATCTATATACCGGTATATATAAAAAAATGGGTATTTCTGTCTGTCATTCCGTCGTACATTTTTTTTTTCTTTTACGGAAGGTTTTTGTAGAGAATAAATGATTAAAAAAAACACTTAAATGAACGGTTTAAAAGAGGAGAAAACAGGAAAAAAATGAAAATAAAATTTTGAAACATAGTTTATCTTCAATTTCGACTCTTTAAAATTCAAAATTCAACCGAAAAAAAGAAGAGAAAAAAAAGCTAATTCGAATCTTTGTGAAAAAATAAAAAACAGAATTTATGGAACATCATTAGTCATTTTTCCTGATTAAGATTAATTTTAGAATTTTGATGACATGTTTTAAATAGGTTAAAATCCAATCTGCATTTTGTTAGAATATATAACAAATTGGACCAAGCTATATTTCTAACAAAGACAAATCATTATTTCTTCTAGATTTTCAGGAACAAAAATTTCAAAAGAAATTCAAAAGACTTAAATTTGATTCTAAAGATTTTCTAGATTTGCCAGAATATTTTTTATTTTATTTTAATCATGATAAGTTTGAAGAAATATTTCACAAATATTCTTTGTCGAAAAAAACAGAAGCTAAAATGAAGAATCAAATTAAAATGTATTTATTATTCTTTACAATAAAAAAAAAAAATCCATCCATCCATCCATCATCTTCCGCTTATCCGAGGTCGGGTCGCGGGGGCAAAAGCCTAAGCAGGGAAACCCAGACTTCCCTCTCCCCAGCCACCTCGTCTAGCTCTTCCCGGGGGATCCCGAGGCGTTCCCAGGCCAGCCGGGAGACAGTCTTCCCAACGTGTCCTGGGTCTTCCCCGTGGCCTCCTACCGGTTTGACGTGCCCTAAACACCTCCCTAGGGAGGCGTTCGGGTGGCATCCTGACCAGATGCCCGAACCACCTCATCTGGCTCCTCTCGATGTGGAGGAGCAGCGGATTTACTTTGAGTTCCTCCCGGATGGCAGAGCTTCTCACCCTATCTCTAAGGGAGAGCCCCGCCACACGGCGGAGGAAACTCATTTCGGCCGCTTGTACCCGTGATCTTATCCTTTCGGTCATGACCCAAAGCTCATGACCATAGGTGAGGATGGGAACGTAGATCGACCGGTAAATTGAGAGCTTTGCCTTCCGGCTCAGCTCCTTCTTCACCACAACGGATCGGTACAACGTCCGCATTACTGAAGACGCCGCACCGATCCGCCTGTCGATCTCACGATCCACTCTTCCCTCACTCGTGAACAAGACTCCTAGGTATTTGAACTCCTCCACTTGGGGCAGGGTCTCCTCCCCAACCCGGAGATGGCATTCCACCCTTTTCCGGGCGAGAACCATGGACTCGGACTTGGAGGTGCTGATTCTCATTCACACTCGGCTGCGAACCGATCCAGTGAGAGCTGAAGATCCCGGTCAGATGAAGCCATCAGGACCACATCATCTGCAAAAAGCAGAGACCTAATCCCGCGGTCACCAAACCGGAACCCCTCAACGCCTTGACTGCACCTAGAAATTCTGTCCATAAAAGTTATGAACAGAATCGTGACAAAGGACAGCCTTGGCGGAGTCCAACCCTCACTGGAAATGTGTTCGACTTACTGCCGGCAATGCGGACCAAGCTCTGGCACTGATCGTACAGGGAACGGACTGCCACAATAAGACAGTCCGATACCCCATACTCTCTGAGCACTCCCCACAGGACTTCCCGAGGGACACGGTCGAATGCCTTCTCCAAGTCCACAAAGCACATGTAGACTGGTTGGGCAAACTACCATGCACCCTCAAGAACCCTGCCGAGAGTATAGAGCTGGTCCACAGTTCCACGACCAGGACGAAAACCACACTGTTCCTCCTGAATCCGAGGTTCGACTATCCGACGTAGCCTCCTCTCCAGTACTCCTGAATAAACCTTACCGGGAAGGCTGAGGAGTGTGATCCCACGATAGTTGGAACACACCCTCCGGTCCCCCTTCTTAAAGAGAGGAACCACCACCCCAGTCTGCCAATCCAGAGGTACCGCCCCCGATGTCCACGCGATGCTGCAAAGTCTTGTCAACCAAGACAGCCCCACAGCATCCAGAGCCTTAAGGAACTCCGGGCGGATCTCGTCCACCCCTGGAGCCTTGCCACCGAGGAGCTTTTTAACTACCTCAGCGACCTCAGCCCCAGAAATAGGAGAGTCCACCACAGATTCCCCAGGCACTGCTTCCTCATAGGAAGACGTGTTGGTGGGATTGAGGAGGTCTTCGAAGTATTCCTTCCACCTATCCACAACATCCGCAGTTGAGGTCAGCAGAACACCATCCGCACCATACACGGTGTTGATAGTGCACTGCTTCCCGTTCCTGAGGCGGCGTATGGTGGTCCAGAATCGCTTCGAAGCCGTCCGGAAGTCGTTTTCCATGGCTTCCCCGAACTCCTCCCATGTCCGAGTTTTTGCCTCCGCGACCGCTGAAGCTGCACACCGCTTGGCCTGTCGGTACCTGTCCACTGCCTCCGGAGTCCTATGAGCCAAAAGGACCCGATAGGACTCCTTCTTCAGCTTGACGGCATCCCTCACCGCTGGTGTCCACCAAGGGGTTTTAGGATTGCCGCCCCGACAGGCACCAACTACCTTGCGGCCACAGCTCCGATCTGCCGCCTCGACAATAGAGGTGCGGAACATGGTCCACTCGGACTCAATGTCCAGCACCTCCCTCGTGACATGTTCAAAGTAGTTCCGGAGGTGGGAATTGAAACTTTGTCTGACAGGAGACTCTGCCAGACGTTCCCAGCAGACCCTCACAATGCGTTTGGGCCTGCCAGGTCTGTCCGGCATCCTCCCCCACCATCGCAGCCAACTCCCCACCAGGTGGTGATGATTATTGATTTAAATTGTCAGGAAAGAAGAGGAAATAATTTAAAAGGTAAAAAGGTATATGTGTTTAAAAATCCTAAAATCATATTTAAGGTTGTATTTTTTCTCTAAAATTGTCTTTCTGAAAGTTATAAGAAGAAAAGTAAAAACATAAATGAATCTATTTAAACAAGTGAAGACCAAGTCTCTAAAATATTTTCTTGGATTTTAGAATTCTATTTGAGTTTTGTCTCTCTTAGAATTCAAAATGTCAAGCAAAGCGAGACCAGCTTGCAAGTAAATAAATTCAATTTAAAAAATAGAGGTGCTCAAATAGCAGCACTGGTAAGTGCTGCTATTTGAGCTATTTTTAGAACAGGCCAGCGGGCGACTCATGTGGTCCTTATGGGCTACCTGGTGCCCGCGGGCACCGTGTTGGTGACCCCTGGTATAGAGTACATGTCCAGTAGTGAGGGGAAGTCTGCTCCTGATATGTACTGAGCAGTTTTAATCACTCGCTAGAGTGCCTTCCTGTCCTTAGCAGTGCAGTTTCCATACCAGACTGAGCTGGTAAGGACACTCTCAACCGTACTTCTATGGAAGTTGCTGAGAATTTTTTTGGTTGGCATGCCAAATTTTCTCAGCCTTCTTAGGGAGTACAGTCGCTGCTGGGCTTTCTTTATTGTTTGTTGGGTTTTGTGAGCCCAGGTGAGGTCCTCACTGATGTGGGTCCGGAGTTATTTAAAGGTTTTCACCCTGTCCACCTCTGTCCCCCCCAATGTACAGAGGTGTGTACTGTGCACTCCCTCTCCGTGGGTCAATAATCATCTCCTTGGTCTTGCCTGTGTTCAAGGAGAGATGATTATCCTGACACCAGGCCACCAGTTCCGCTAACTCGGTTCTGTACGCTGCCTCAGCTCCCCCGGTGATCAGTCCGGTGACCGTAGTATCATCTGCAAACTTGATGATACTGGTGTTGTTCTGGGAGGCAACACAGTCGTGTGGGAGGGGGTGTACAACAGGGGGCTCAGCACGCAGCCTTGGGGGGTCCCTGTGCTTAGAACCTTTGTGCCTGATGTCTGGTTGCCGACTCTGACTGACTGGTGCCGGTTTGTGAGAAAGTTCAGCACCCAGTCACAGAGAGCTGGCGTCAGGCCAAAAGTGAGGAGATTATATATATATATATATGTATATATATATATATACCCCGCGTTCCGCCCGATTGTAGCTGAGATAGGCGCCAGCGCCCCCCGCGACCCCAAAAGGGAATAAGCGGTAGGAAATGGATGGATATATATATATATATATATATATATATAATGGAGCAAACAATCGGAGGCGGAGAATGCAGCGGAGCGACGCTGCAGCAATAGAAATCAGGTGCGTACCTCACACACCGGTTCACAATTTGCCTATCTCCTCACAGTGTTTAAGAGGGGAGAAGGAGGAAAGATCAAGAGGAAGAGGTGGAGTATCCGCAGGACTACAGCAGAAGCAAATCAAGAACGATCCGAGAAGGAGCCCCAGGGGAAGACAACATTACCGGCAGCTGATAAGCTGACCAAGACGAGCAGCGGAGGAGGAGGAGCCGATTGACACTGAAGCTTTGTTTATTGGAAGATTAAACGAGAGTCAAACCTGCTCAGCGATGTCCTTCCTGAATGGTCCATGCAACCCACACGGTGACGGCTGGAGTCGTTCACAATGAGTGTCTCCATGGTGAAAGTACATGCAACATCCTCATTTAAATAAGGCGGTCTGCACCACTTTGCAATCACACGTGCTGTCTAAGTAGATCACACGCAACACACCCACTACCACTACCGTATTTTCCGGCATATAAAGCGCACCGGTATATAAGCCACACCAACTAAATCTAAAAAAATAAATAAAAAATTGTTCCATATATTAGCCGCACTGGACTATAAGCTGCAGATATATACCTGGTTAAATTACTTATTTACACTGAAGGTGTATTTACATACCTTAATTGTTTCCAAACTGTGTTTGTCACAGGGCAGTAAAACAGCTGATCAAACAAAACAGAAGTCATCGTCATGGACCCACTAGCTGCGCATGCCAGCTCTCAGACTCAATAACTCCACGGTGACAAATTGGTGAATTTACTAAGGGATTTGTGAAACTGATAACAATACTAAAAGAATGCAGTTGAAAGTTAATAATACAAACCAAGACACTCGTTAACGTGTTAGCATATTAGCCAAAGCTAATGACGCTAGCTTTATTACATTACGATAGCACATACAAATATACATGAAAACACACCGACAGACATCACACATGGGACGCTTTCGTAGGTAAAAATTGTTTTAGTTATATTGTAAAACTTACAAATGTTGAATGAATAATCTTTATGAGTAGAAACGCTATGGACAGTTGGAAAACCAACACAGCACTCTGGTTGTAAAAAACCAATAACACAGACACTCGTAAAAGTTAATAATACAAACCAGCACACTCGTTAATGTGTTAGCATAATAGCTAAACCTAACGACGCTAACTTGATTTCATTACGATAGCACATACAAATATGCATGAAAACACTCTTACAAACATCACACATGGGACGCTTTAGCAGGTAAAAATTGTTTTAGTTATATTGTAAAACTTACATAGGGATGAATGAAGAATCTTTCGAGGTGCAACGCTATGGACGGTTGGAAGACCAACACGGGACTCCGGTTGTAAAAATAAGATACTAACACAGACACTCGTAAACGTGTTAGCATATTAGCTAATGCTAACGACGCTAGCTTTGTTACATTACGACAGCACGTACATTTTTGCATGAAAACACTCCGACAAACATCACACATGGGACACCTTAGTAGGTAAGAATTGTTTTAGTTATATTGAAAAACTTCTTAAATGAAGAATCTGTATGAGTGGAAACACTATGGACGGTTGGAAGACTCCAGTTGTAAAAAAGTAAATAAATACTAACAGACACTCGTAAACATGTTAGCATATTATCTAATGCTAACGACGCTAGCTTTGTTACATTACAACAGCACGTACATTTTTGCATGAAAACACTCCGACAGACTTCACACATGGGACGCATTAGTAAGTAAGAATTGTTTTAGTTATATGGTAAAACTTGTTAAATGAAGAATCGATAAGAGTAGAAACGCTATGGACAGTTGGAAGACCAACACGGCACTTAAGAGCACTACCCGTTAAAGAAAGGACACCTGTAGTGAGCATACTCATCCAACAGATGGCGCCATAGAACAATAAAACACCCTTTCCATTGCATTTGATTTTTACCATGGCTGTTCTCAGTTTATGGGATTTTTCTCCATCTGCACCGTCTTAGGAGCCACAGGGTTCAAAGCGTCATAAAAAAAGTAGTGGCTTACAGTCCGGAATTTCACGGTACAATCTAGTTTAGAAACCAGGTCCTGTGGGTTCTCCACACGTCACAAACATTATTTCAGGCTAAAAATGACGGGAGGAAGCAGGACAGTTGCACAGAGGGGAAACGGCATAACTGAAAAGGGGTGTGGTCGGTGCACACACACCCACACACACACCCACCCACCCACACACACACACACACACACAGAAAGAGAGAGAGGAGAAGGGAGCATATAAAGAACTGCAGAGAACAAGGCGGACTTTATCCAGCTTGTCTGTCCCGCTCACCCAGACCTGACAGGAAAGTCCTCTCCATCTCCTCCTCCCCCCCTTCAGCAGCACGCACTCACAACTCCCTCTGACCATGTGGCGGATCCACAGCATGGCCGTGGCCCTGGCGCTCTGCACGCTGCTGCTGCGCGGTGGTAAGTTCCTGGTTTTTTTGGACTTTTTCTGTCTTCGATACTGATGCAGCTGAGATAGGCTCCAGCACCCCCCCCCCCCCCCCCCCCGAATTCAGAGTAAAAAAAGTATGAGGTTCAGTTTTTAATTTACACCTTGCTTTTTGATCTAATAATACTTCTCAATACTTAATTTGATTAAAATTTGATTTGTTTTGGTTTGAAACACCATTTTTGTTTACTTTGTGTGATTTTGTCCTCTTGTTTTTCCTGTTGTATTAGGTTGGTTCACTACCTCAATATACTTCAGAGTTTAAATAAATGCAAATATAATAATAAATGATAATAATAGTGATAATAATAATAAAACATAGTAATAAATATAATTAATACATAAAATATAATAATGAATATAATAAAATATATACCTGGTTAATAGTAACAAATAATACAAAAAATACGACATAGTAACTTATCAAATAAATAATAGAAATAATACTATAATAATAACAGTTATAATAAATAAAATATACTGTAATAATGGATATGTCATTATACTTCAAAGTTGAAATAAACAAACATATAATAATAAATGATAATAATAATAATAAAACATGGTAATAAATATAATACATAATAATAATAATAATACATCAAATATAATATTAAATCCTAAAATCATAATAGTAATAAATAATACAACAAATACTATATAATAACTTATTAAATAAATAAATAAATAATAAATAATAATACTTTAATAATAACAATTATAATAAATAAAATATAATAATGGATTTTTGTTATACTTCAGGGTTTAAAGAAATAAATATACACTAACAAATGTTAATAATAATGATAATAATATTAATAATAATAAAAAAATAGTGATACATAAAAAAATAATAATACATGCAATATAACAATAATAATAATAGTAATAAATAATACAACGACAACTATATAATAACTTGTTTAAAAATTATTAAAAAATACCATAATAATAACAATTATAATAAATAAAATATAATAATGCATATATTATTATACTTCAGAGTTTGAATGAATAAATATTTGATAAATAATAATAATAATAAAACATACCAATAAATATAATACATTATAATACATAAAATATAATAATGATGATGATAATAATAATAATACATAATATAACACATACTATATAATAAATTATTTATATGAAACAGTAATAAATAAATAACTGTATTCTTAATGCTATGTTATTATATGAAATACACAACTTTATTAATTCGAGCACACTAGGAACATTCACACAAATTATTGCTTCGGTATCGCCAATATCAGCCTGAATTGTGCTCGTTATCGGTATTTTGACGTTACCATGTTCATGCTTGCTTCCTTTTGTTGTGGTTTGAGACACCTTTTTTGTTTACTTTGTGCGATTTTGTCCTTTTGTTTTTTCTGTTGCATTAGCTCAGCTTTATTGTTATTCATTGTCGAGTTTGAAATAAATATATCATAATAAATGATAATAATAGTAATACAATATAGCAAAAAATATAATACATAACATGTAATAATAATAATAAATAAAATGCTGTAATAAATATAATAGTAAATAAATAATACTACTTAATAACAACAACAAAGAATAATACAAGTAATTATAATACATAAAATATAATAATGGATGCATTAATGAATACATAATAAACAGTATAACAAATATTATATAATACATTATTTTTATTAAATAATACTACATAAATTACTGTATTATTATTAATATGTTATTATTTGAAATACACAACTCTTTTAATTCTACCAGACACACTAGGAACGTCTGCACAAATTATCACTTTCGTATCGGTATTGATACAAGCCTGAATTGTACTCTGTATCAGCTGGGAAAGACAATCGGTGGTATCGCACGTCACACATTTTCAAACCATGCTTGTGGAGTTTGGGCCCTGCAACTTTTGTACGACAGGAAATGAAGTTGTCGCCGATGCGTGCATGTAATTAGGGTGGGGTCGCGGGTCAAAAACCGGATGATGGTTTAAGTTAAAGTTAAAGGCCTACTAGAATGACATTTTTTTATTCAAACGGGGATAGCAGGTCCATTCTATGTGTCATACTTGATCATTTCGCGATATTGCCATATTTTTGCTGAAAGGATTTATTGGAGAACATCCACGATAAAGTTCGCAACTTTTGGTGCTCACATTGTTTTTAATGGGAGCCTCCAGCAGCAAAAACGACAATTTCCCCATTAATTTGAGCGAGGATGAAAGATTTGTGGATGATGATATTGATAGGGAAGGACTAGAAAAGGAAAGAAATAATAAAATAAAATAAAAAGCGACAGCTCTGGGCGGCGTTTCAGATGTAATTAGACACATTTACTAGGATAATTCTGGAAGATCCCTTATCTGCTTATTGTTTTAATAGTGTTTTAGTGAGATTGTAAAGACATACCTTGAGGTCGGATGGCTGCGGTGAGGAGCCAAGCTCACAGCTGCCTTTTAAACAGCTACTGGAGGAGGAAGAATAATCCAATGATGTCTCCGGTAAGATATATATATATCACAATTTCCCCATCCAAAAACATGCTGGTTGACGTAGAGAAACATGTTGGCTTGACCGCTCTGTGTTAAAAACAAAGAAACACAAGCTGTGTCTCGGTGCTAAAGACAGCTGCAATAATCAGCTCTGTTATTTTCTGTTTTTTCGACTGTTTTCCGTACCTTGGAGATATCATGCCTCGGAGGGTGTAACAACACGACCAGGGACGGATTCATGTTGACTTACGTGGAGTGTGCTAATCAGACATATCAATGGTCACGCCACGTTAATGGAGGCTAACATGCTATTTAGGCTAGCTGTATGTACATTTGTAGCTATATTTGCATCCAGCCTTTCCCTCCACCCACATTTAATGCCAAACAAACACTTACCAATCAAAGGATTCAAGTTGCACCAGTGGTCAAAAGATGCGAAAGTCCCTCGTTTGTTCTGTTCTGTCGTAGCATCGTTACCGACGATAGTGATGCTATGATGGAGATGTGTGGATATCCTGCGACACTCAGAGCAGATGCATTTCCAACGATAAAGTCAACGAAATCACAAAGGTGAGTTTTGTTGATGTTATTGACTTATGTGCTAATCAGACATATTTGCGCACGGCATGACTATAATCCAATCGATGCTAACATGCTATTTAGGCTAGCTGTATGTACATTTGTACATACATCCTTTCCCTCCACCCACATTTAATGCCAAACAAACACTTACCAATCGACGGATTCAAGTTGCACCAGTTGTCAAAAGATGCAATCGTTGGTTTGAAGGCGATCGCCAAATTCATCCTGGTTGCCGTTGTCTGTCGTGATATGGCTCAATAGCTTCAGTTTCTTCTTCAATTTTGTTTTCGCTATCTGCCTCCACACTCCAACCATCCGTTTCAATACATGCGTAATCTGTTGAATTGCTTCAGCCGCTGAAATCCGAGTCTGAATCCGAGCTAATGTCGCTATATCTTTCTGTTCTATCCGCCATGTTTGTTTGTATTGGCATCACTATGTGACGTCACAGGAAAATGGACGGATGGATATAGCGATGGTGAAAATCAGGCACTTTGAAGCAGTTTTTCGGGATAATGCGTGATGGGTGAAATTTTGAAAAAAACTTAGAAAAATAGAATAAGCCACTGGGAACTGATTTTTATTGGTTTTAACCCTTCTGAAATTGTGATAAAGTTCCCCTTTAACGCGGACACAGTATTTAAACCATTTGAAAAACTTATTCGGGTGTTATGATTTAGTGGTCAATTGTACGGAATATGTACTGTACTGTGCAATCTACTAATAAAAGTTTCACTCAATCAATCGGACACAACATTTTTCAATTGACTCTCTAGCGCCCCCTTAAAACTTGGAATAAATTAGCCTCTGTCACCAGATTCACGTGGATGACAGGACGCATGTAAAAGTCTCAAGAACCTATATGTGAAAACAAACAAGAAGTCGGCCATCTTGGTTTTCATTCTGCCGTTTTTAGGTAAAAAAAGGGGTCGTACTTTAACAAACTCCTCCTAGGGACTTGGATTAGACGAAGCGTGATCATAATGACGGATAGAAGACAGATTGGCGAGGATAAATTGCAAAGGAATTTTGCCTATGCTTTAAAATGTGGGCGTGGCATGGCGCCAAATTTTGATCCAATGGTTGTTGGCCATTTTTGGGCGAAACAAAGGGGTCTTTAACAAACTCCTCCTATGGACTTTGACCAAATGAACCGTGATTATAATTAGAGATACTAGACAAATAAGCGATGATAAATTGCAAACATATTTTACCTATGCTTTAAAATGTGGGCGTGGCATGGCACCAAAATTTGTTCGGATGTTTGTAGGCCATTTTTCGGTGAAAAACAGGGGTCGTACTTTAGCAAACTCCTCCTTGGGACTTTGACCAAATGAACCGAGATTATAATGAGAGATACCAGACAGATAAGCAATGATAAATTGCTAAAATGTTTTGCCTATGCTTCAAAATGTGGGTGGGGCATGGCGACAAACTTTGATCGGATGGTTGTTGGCCATTTTTCGGCGAATAAAACGGTTCTTACTTTAACTAACCCCTCCTGGGGACTTTGACTAAATGAACAGAGAATACAATGAGAGATACCAGACGGATAAGCGATGATAAAAAACAATTTTTTTTGCCTATGTTTTAAAATGTAAGCGTGGCATGGCGACAAACTTTGATCAGGTGGTTGTTGGCCATTTTTCGGTGAAAAAAAGGGGTCGTACTTTAACAAACTCCTCCTAGGGACTTGAATTATATGAACCACCATTACAGTGAGAGATAAAATACAGATAGGCGAGGATAAATTGCGAATACATTTTGCCAAGGCCATAAGACGTGGGCGTGGCATGGCACTAAACTTTGAGTCGATGGTTGTTGGCTATTTTTTGGCCCAAAAAATGGGGTCGTACTTTAACTAACCCCTCCGAAGGACTTTGACCAAATGAACCGTGATTTTAATGACATATACTAAACAGATGGTTAAGAATGTATTGCGAAGGAGTTTTTTCAACGCCAAAAGATTTGGGTGTGGCATGGCGCCAAACTTTGATTTACTGTTTGTTGGCAATTTTTCTGCAAAAAAAATTGTTTGTACTTTAACAAACTCCTCCTAGGGACTTTGACCAAATGTATTATAATGAGAGATAGCAAACAGATAAGTGATGATACATTTCAAAATCATTTTGCCTATTCTTTAAAATGTGGGCGTGGCAAGGCGCCAAACTTTGATCGGATGGTTGTTGGCCATTTTTTGGTGAAAAAAAGGGGTCGTACTTTAACAAACTCCTCCTTGGGACTTTGACCAAATGAACCGGGATTTTAATGAGAGATACCAGATGGATAAGCGATAATAAATTGGGAAAGAAAATTGCCTATGCTTTAAAATGTAGGCGTGGCATGGCGCTCCTCTTTGATCGGATGGTTGTCGGCCAATTTTCGATGAAAAAAAGGGGTCGTACTTTAGCAAACTCCTCCTAGGGACTTGGATTAAATGAACCACGATTATAACGAGAGAAAAAATACAGATAGGCGAGGATAAATTGCGAATAAATTTTGCCAAGGCCATAAGACGTGGGCGTGGCATGGCACTAAACTTTGAGCCGATGGTTGTTGGCCATTTTTTGGCAAAAAAAAGGGTTAATACTTTAACTAACCCCTCCGAGGGACTTTGACCAAATTAACTGTGACTATAATGAGAGATACCAGATAGACAAGCAATGATAAATTGCAAATTTTTTTTTGCCTATGCTTTAAAATGCAGGCATGGCATGGCAACAAATTTTGATCGGATGGTTGTTGGCCATTTTTCGGTGAAAAAAAGGGGTCGTACTTTAACAAACTCCTCCTTGGGACTTTGACCAAATGAACCGCGATTATAATGAGAGATATCAGATGGATAAGCGATGATAAATTGGGGAAAAAATGTGTCTATGCTTTAAAATGTAGGCGTGGCATGGCGCCACTCTTTGATCTGATGGTTGTTGGCCAATTTTCGGTGAAAAAAAGGGGTCATACTTTAACAAACTTCTCCTAGGGACTTGGATTAAATGAACCACGATTATAATGAGAGATACAATACAGATGGGCGAGGATAAATTGCGAATACATTTTGCCAAGCCCATAAGATGTGGGCGTGGCATGGCACTAAACTTTGAGCCGATGGTTGTTGGCCATTTTTCGGTGAAAAAAAGGGTACACACTTTAACTAACCGCTTCGAGGGACTTTGACCAAATTAACCGTGATTATAATGAGAGATACCAGATAGATAAGCAATGATAAATTGCGAAAAAAATTTGCCTATGCTTTAAAATGATGGTCGTGGCATGGCGCTAAATTTTGATCGGATGGTTGTTGGCCATTTTTCTGTGAAAAAAAGGGGTCGTACTTTAACAAACTCCTCCTTGGGACTTTGACCAAATGAACCGCGATTATAATGAGAGATACCAGACAGATAAGCGTTGATAAATTGCGAACATATTCTGCCTATGCTTTAAAATGTGGGCGTGGCATGGCGCCAAACTTTGATCAGGTGGTTGTTGGCCATTTTCCGGTGAAAAAAAGGGGTCGTAGTTTAACAAACTCCTCCTAGGGACTTGGATTAAATGAACCACAATTATAATGTACAATACAGATGGGCGAGGATAAATTGTGAAGAAATTTTGCCAAGGCCATAAATGTGGGCGTGGCATGGCACTAAACTTTGAGCCGATGGTTGTTGGCCATTTTTCGGCGAAAAAAAGGGTTAATACTTTAACTAACCCCTCCGAGGGACTTTGACCAAATTAACCGTGATTATAATGAGAGATACCAGATAGATAAGTGATGATAAATTGCAATTTTTTTTTGCCAATGCTTTAAAATGCGGGCGTGGCATAATAACGAATTTTGTTTGGATGGTTGTTGGCCATTTTTCGGTGAAAAAAAGGGGTCGTACTTTAACAAACTCCTCCTTAGGACTTTGACCAAATGAACCGTGATTATAATGAGAGATACCAGATAGATAAGCGATGATAAATTGGGAAAAAAATTTGCCTATGCTTTAAAATGTAGGCGTGGCATGGCGCCACTCTTTGATCGTTGGTTGTTGGCCATTTTTCGGTGAAAAAAAGGGGTCGTACATTAAGAAACTCCTCCGAAGGACTTTGACTAAATGAACAGAAATTACAATGACAGATACCAGACAGATAAGCGATGATAAATTGCAAATTTTTTTTGCCTATGTTTTAAAATGTAGGCGTGGCATGGCGACAAATTCTGATCGGATGGTTGTTGACCATTTTTCGGTGAAAAAAAGGGGTCGTACTTTAACAAACTCCTCCTTGGGACTTTGACCAAATGAACCGCGATTATATTGAAAGATACAAGGCAGCTGGCCGAAGATAAATTGCAAAGGAGTTTTGCCTACGCTTCAAAATGTGGGCGTGGCATGGCGCCAAACTTTGAGCCGATGGTTGTTGGCCATTTTTCGGCGAAAAAAAGGGTTAATACTTTAACTAACCCCTCCGAGGGACTTTGACCAAATCAACCGTGATTATAATGAGAGATACCAGATAGATAAGTGATGATAAATTGCAATTTTTTTTTGCCAATGCTTTAAAATGCGGGCGTGGCATGGTAACGAATTTTGTTTGGATGGTTGTTGGCCATTTTTCGGTGAAAAAAAGGGCTCGTACTTTAACAAACTCCTCCTTAGGACTTTGACCAAATGAACCGTGATTATAATGAGAGATACCAGATAGATAAGCGATGATAAATTGGGAAAAAAATTTGCCTATGCTTTAAAATGTAGGCGTGGCATGGCGCCACTCTTTGATCGTTGGTTGTTGGCCATTTTTCGGTGAAAAAAAGGGGTCGTACATTAAGAAACTCCTCCGAAGGACTGACTAAATGAACAGAAATTACAATGACAGATACCAGACGGATAAGCGATGATAAATTGCAAATTTTTTTTGCCTATGTTTTAAAATGTAGGCGTGGCATGGCGACAAATTCTGATCGGATGGTTGTTGACCATTTTTCGGTGAAAAAAAGGGGTCGTACTTTAACAAACTCCTCCTTGGGACTTTGACCAAATGAACCGCGATTATATTGAAAGATACAAGGCAGCTGGCCGAAGATAAATTGCAAAGGAGTTTTGCCTACGCTTCAAAATGTGGGCGTGGCATGGCGCCAAACTTTGAGCCGATGGTTGTTGGCCATTTTTCGGCAAAAAAAAGGGTTCATACTTTAACTAACCGCTCCGAGGGACTTTGACCAAATTAACCGTTATTATAATGAGAGATACCAGATACCTAAGCAATGATGAATTGCGAAAAAAATTTGCCTAAGCTTTAAAATGTGGGTGTGGCATGGTGGAAAGCTTTGACCGGATGGTTTATTGCCATTTTTCGGTGAAAAAAAGGGGTTTAACTTTAACAAACTCCTCATAGGGACTTGGATTAACTGGACAGCGAGTATAATGAGAGATACAAGACATATGGGCGATGATAGAATGCGAAGGAATTTAACCTACGCCTTAAAATGTGGGCGGGGCATGGCGCCAAACTTTGATCGGATGGTTTCTGGCCATTGACAACATGCTTTATCAGTATTATTCCAAAAGCTGTGCACTGCCCATTGTAAGCATTAATCCTGACTTCCCTATTTAGATTGATCATAAAAATGAGCACACATTGTTTTATTTATTTTTGTTTTGTTTTGTTGGTTAACATGCTTTACATAACGCTCCTGTGTTAATGTTGCTGATCAATTTGAATTTGTTATTATTTATTGAGTTAATTTTTCAGTATCGAATGGATTGAGTCGGTCAAATTTTTTTTAAATATTTTAATCAACAAATTATTATATTTATATTTTTTTATTTCAGGCAATTTGATGCACTTTTAATATTTTCTGTGAAAGACTAAAAAGACAATATTAATACAGTTATAGAAGCACTGCCCTAATGCAATGTTTACTATAAGAAGACAGACAAAAAATAAAATATAGGCAATATTTCTTAATTATTAACATCAACTGAGAATAATACTGGTGTTTATTAGAATTATTGTAATCTAAATATGATCTTATACCTTTTATAGAAAAAAAATAAAAGAGCGGCTCCTCAGGATCCGGCTCCCCTGAAAGAGCCATAATTCTGACGCTAATTTCGTGGTGGTGATTCCTGGCTCTGACTCTCATTGAAGCCCCGTCCAATGACTTCTGCAGAGTAATATTTGTTGCGACCCTGAATGCCGCACAGAACTGATGAAAATAGCTCAGGGTCACTTTTGAAAGGACAAGAGATCACGAGATGGTGGAGCATGCCGCCGGTTCGCAGAATAATGAGGGATACTGTCTCTGCCGGATGTTAATTCAATGGACACGGAAATGCACTAATTATACTACACGACATGCCACGCCCACATTTTAAAGAATAGGCAAAATGGATACATGGATGATACAGCAGAGGATTGGGAGAATGTCATGTGGTCAGATGAAACCAAAATAGAACTTTCTGGTAGGAACTCAACTTGTCGTGTTTGGAGGAAGAAGAATACTGAGTTGCATCCCAAGAACACCATACCTACTGTGAAGCATGGGGGTGGAAACATCATGCTTTGGGGCTGTTTTTCTGCTAAGGGGACAGGACGATTGATCCGTGTTAAGGAAAGAATGAATGGGGCCATGTATCATGAGATTTTGAGCCAAAACCTCCTTCCATCACTGAGAGCTTTGAATGGTTGACCAAATACTTATTTTCCACCATCATTTACAAATAAATTCTTTGAAATTCCTACAATTTTTTTTCTTCACATTCTGTCTCTCACAGTTGAAGTGTACCTATGATGAAAATGACAGACCTCTGTCATCATTTTCAGTGGGAGAACTTGCACAATCGGCGGCTGACTAAATACTTTTTTGCCCCACTGTGTTTGGCTCCAGCTAAAAGTTTGTAAATGGAAAAGTTAGCAAAAATGGAGGGGTTTGCAAATGGAGGTTTCTACTGCCATTTCTTTGTTGCGTAAATCCCACCCATGTGACTCCTCTTCTTGTGTCTCGCTCTCGGCGTGGAAACGGCGATCAAGGGGGTTTAATTGAAGCCACATGGAATGTAGCAGCAGTGAAGTCATCGGCCCCTCCAGGGCGGGGAATCAGACCCGTCTAATTGGGAATGTCTTTGTTGTGTTCACGCAGAGGAGCGAAGTAAATAAGCACTTTGACGAGTACATGCAAAGAGCAAGCATCCCAGGGGCCGCTGGGTTGGGGGGCCCTGTCAGTCCCTCCTTTTTTTTAAACTTTTGTGGCCTAAGATGCCTGAATTAAAAATTGCAAAGTTTTGAGGCTTATTTTCTTTTAAAAACATCCATCCATCTTCGTCCGCTTAACCGAGGTCGGGTCGCGGGGGCAGCAGCCTAAGCACCCCAGCAAATTCGTCCAGCTCCTGCCGGGGGATCCCGAGGCGTTCCCAGGCCAGCCGGGAGAGATCGTCTTCCTAACGTGTCCTGGGTCTTCCCTTGCCCAAAACACCTCCCTAGGGAGGTGCTCGGGTGGCATCCTGAGCAGATGCCCGAACCACCTCATCTGGCTCCTCTCGATGTTAAATGTTTTTAAAAAATAGATTTTTTTAAATGAACTTCAATGTTTGAAGTGTCCCTCAAAAAGCGCAGGCTTGTGTTGTTGTTTTACTTGTTTTACAGCAGACATACTTAAAAGTAAACAGCAGTAAAAGTATAACTAATAATCATAATAGTTAGTTAAAAAGAAAGGCTTCCTTATTGCTCTGTGGGGGACGGTGTGGTGCAGTTGGGAGAGTGGCTGTGCCAGCAACCTGAGGGATCCTGGTTCAGTCCCCACCTTCTACCGTTGTGTCTTCGAGCGAGACACTTCACCCTTGATCCTGATGGGACCTGGTTAGCGCCTTGCATGGCAGCTCCCGCCATCAGTGTGTGAATGGGTGAATGTGCAAATAGTGTCAAAGCGCTTTGAGTTACTTAAAAAGGTAGAAAAGCGCTTGTGACAGGTCTCCAGTCGTCATCGTGCGGGTTACATGGACCATCAATGCAAGACACATTGTAGCAAGGTTGACTCTTGTTTATTGTTTCAATAAACATTCTTGTGTCCCAGTCGGTCGTGCCGATTTCCAGCGTGACCTCCTTTGCTGCTCGTCTCGGCTCGCCTTTTGGTCACCGGTGACTGCGTCTTCCTCGCGGGCTCATCTCTGGTCTGGTCTCTCTCGTCGTCGTCTGTTGCTGTTTATCCTCCGTCCTCTGCCCCGATTGCTCCTCCTTCTCCCCTTTTATACAGCAGGAGAAGATGCACAGATTGAGAGCAGGTGTGTGAATTACACACCTGGCTCGGATCGCTGCCTCTCCGTTCCGCTGCATACTCCGCCTCCTGGCCGCCATCTTGGGTAGGACCATGATTTATCCTATCCCGCTGTCAACCCGTCGGCTTTGACTCTCTACAGCGCTATATAAGTACAACCCATTTACCATCTGTCATCCACAAGTAGCGGTCATTCTCCGCGTATGTTTTACACTTGAAAAGTCTTAAATGTTCATTCACTTTAACATTTGTCAACTGTTGAGAGCCCTCTATAGCGCTCATTTTTTCTTGGTAAATGAAATATTCTCATCACACTTCAACATCTCTAACATGTCAATGCTGCCTCTTCGCTAGGTCAGCATTGCACATAAAAATGCCTTCTTAGTTGTCTTACCCCGGATAAATAAATGTTCAAGAAATACTTGAACTTAGACTTAGGCAAACTTTATCGATCTACACAGTAGCTCAGTTACAAGGGATGGAAAGGGTAAGGACGGAAAGGATAATGCAGGTATAAAGTAGACAAAAAAGTGTACCGTAGTAGCAATATGAAATATTACATATATGTAATATTTACATATTATATATACAGTATATAATATACACTGATATATTATATCATATTATTATATAATATCTATAGTATATAACAAATCCCCTTTACCATTTACAATATTACAATTAGAAATGTCCGATGATAATATGGGACTGTCGATTTTATCGGCCGATAAACGCTTTAAAATGTAATATCGGAAATTATCGGTATCGGTTTCAAAAAGTAAAGTTTATGACTGTGATAGTCGCTCGCTGTCGAGCGGGTTCAATGGACCATCAAGGAAGGACATTTCTTTCGAGCAGGTTTGACTCGCTTTATTTTTTAATCAAAGCTTGTCTTCAGGTCGAGTCGCTTCTCTGCTGCTCGATCCTCGGTTGCTTCAGTCGGCCGCGTCGTCGTCATCTTGCTCTCTGTTGCTTTCGGTACTCAGGTTCTGCTGCGGGCTTTCCTCCTCCTTCTCCCTCACCCTCCGCTGCTGCTGCCCTTTTATACAGCCAGAGGAGATTCATTGATTGTGTACCGATGTGCGAGCGACGCCCCTGATCCCGCTTGTAGCGTCGCTCCCGGCACACCCTGCCTCTCCGCTCGGCCGCATTCTCCGCCTCCTTGCCGCCATCCCTGCCCTGCTGCTCGTTCGCCACAATGACTTTTTAAAGCGCCGCTGTACGGAGTGGTACACGGATGTAGGTAGAAGTACAGATTGCCAATAAACCTTAAAGGCACTGCCTTTGCGTGCCAGCCCGATTACATAATATCTTCGGCTTTTCAGACACACAAGTAAATGCAATGCATACTTGGTCAACAGCCATAGAGGTCACACTGAGGGTGGCCGTACAAACAACTTTAACACTGTTACAAATATGCGCCACACTGTGAACCCACACCAAAAAAGAGTGACAAACACATTTCGGGAGAACATCCGCACCGTAACACAACATAATCACAACAGAACAAATACCCAGAACCCTTTGCAGGACTAACTCTTCCGGGATGCTACAATTTAAACCCCCGCTACCCCTACCCACCGCACCTCAACCCCAGCCACCTCAACCTCCTCATGCTCTGTCAGGGAGAGCATGTCCCAAATTCCAAGCTGCTGTTTTGAAGAATGTAAAAAAAAAAAAAAATGCACTTTGTGACTTCAATAATAAATATGGCAGTGCTATGTTGGCATTTTTTTCCATAACTTGAGTTAATTTATTTTGGAAAACCTTGTGACATTGTTTTATGCATCCAGCTGGCCATCACTACAAAATTAGGCATAAAAATGTGTTAATTCCATGACTGTATATATCGATATCGGTATCTGTAATTAAGAGTTGGATAACATCGGATATCGGCAAAAAAGCCATTATCGGACATCTCTATTGTAAACCAATTGTTCATAATAACATGTCATCTTTACATATTTTCATCATACTGTAAGAATGTATGTCATGTAGTAATATTCATAACAACATGTCATATGATATCTACATATTGTCATCATGCTGTAAGTATATATGTACTGACAAAATGTGCGCGTTACATTTTCTTTTCTGCGCAAATATTTGTTTAAAAAAAGCGAGGGGCTTTACACCACTGCATCCCACGCTCTGCATTGGACTTGTCGATGTACGGCTTAGATGCTGCTGCTCGGCCAGGGAAACGCACTCCATGAAGCTCTCTGCGTATTGCACGTGGGCTAATTGGAGCGTCACATGAAGTATGGAGCTCTGCAGCAACTGACAGTGCAGAAAGTCTCTACAATATACGCTTCAGCATGCGCTGACCCACCTCTGTCAGTTTATGTGGCCTACCACTTGGTGGCTGAGTTGCTGTTGTTCCCAAATTCTTCACTTTTCTTATAATAAAGTCGACTTTGGAATGTTTAGGACAGAGGAAATTTCACGACAGGTGGAATCCTGTGACAGTTCCACGCTGGAAATTACCGACAGCGGCCCGTTCTTTCAAAAATAAGTATAGAAACAGTCTCCATGCCTGAGTGCTTGATTTTATACAATTTTGATTTTATACACCGGATTCTCGTCATTTGGATGGGCGGCCAAATACTTTTGTAAATATAGTGTATGTTTTTTCAAGCCGTGGTCATGTGGAGACGTATATGACGGTATTTTTAGAGGTATTTATTGAAATCGGACTAAGCAGGACGCGTGCATTTTTAAGTACAAACCCCGTTTCCATATGAGTTGGGAAATTGTGTTAGATGTAAATATAAATGGAATACAATGATTTGCAAATCCTTTTCAACCCATATTCAATTAAATGTACTACAAAGACAAGATATTTGATGTTCAAACTAATAAACTTTTTTTTTTGCAAATAATAATTAACTTAGAATTTCATGGCTGCAACACATGTCAAAGTAGTTGGGAAAGGGCATGTTCACCACTGTGTTACATCACCTTTTCTTTTAACAACACTCAATAAACGTTTGGGAACAGAGGAAACTAATTTTTGAAGTTTTGAAAGTGGAATTCTTTCCCATTCTTGTTTTATGTAGAGCTTCAGTCGTTCAACAGTCCGGGGTCTCTGCTGTCGTATTTTATGCTTCATAATGCACCACACATTTTCGATGGGAGACAGGTCTGGACTGCAGGCGGGCCAGGAAAGTACCCGCACTCTTTTTTTACGAAGCCACGCTATTGTAACACGTGTTGAATGTGGCTTGGCATTGTCATGCTGAAATAAGCAGGGGCGTCCATGAAAAAGACAGCGCTTAGATGGCAGCATTTGGCAGCAAAACCTGTATGTACCTTTCAGCATTAATGGTGCCGTCACAGATGTGTAAGTTACCCATGCCTTGGGCAATAATGCACCTCCATACCATCACAGATGCTGGCTTTTCAACTTTGCGTCGATAACAGCCTCATATGGAAACGTGGTTTGTAAGACCAACATTTATAAAGTCTAGTAGGTCTCTTATTCTTTGTAATAACATTGTTATTCTGAAGCTAACTGTGGAGGGGGCTTGGCCTGCGGGGCTGCAACGAAGCGGGGTGTTGCTCGGACCGGCCTCAAAATCAGCGACAAGTGCATAGATTACCTACCTGGGACTTGTTATCTGATCACCTGTCGCTCTGTTATAAGCAGCAGCCAGGAGGAGAGACGGGGCTGGGGCTGGAGCCAGAGCGCGAGTGAGGACGAAAGAGAAAAAGACAATTGCTGGAAAGCAACTAAAACAATATTGTCCCCCTAAAACAGAATCTCATGTCGGTGCTTGGTGGTCTGAAGAACCCCCAGGGAGGGCAAGCCCCACACTAACCAATAATACATACTTGCCAACCTTGAGACCTCCGATTTCGAGAGGTAGGGGGGCGTGGTCGGGGGTGGGGTGGAGGCGTGGTTGGGGGCTGTGTTGGGGCAGGGGGCATGGTTAAGAGGGGTGGCGTATAATTCACCAACTCGAGTATTTCATACATATATATATATATATATGTATGAAATACTTGACTTTCAGTGAATTGTAGCTACATATATTTATTTTATTATATATATAAATAAGAGAAATAGTTTAATTTCCGACGGCACCTATAAAACACACAGTAATAAAAACACGGTTGTTCTACTAACTGTACTGTGCTTGCTGGTTACTAAAAAAAAAAAAAACAACCATTACTATTTGAGTAACGTTTGTTCTGCCATTTGCGTATTGGCGAGCGATCTCCGAATCCGGGAACATCCTCCACGGATTTGTTGGAGACATCCACAAATGAGAACGGGATGTTGCTTCCAGCTATCAGCATAGCCATCTTTGTCTCAGCATAAGATACACCATCGGGTCTCCATTTTGCAAGGTGGGCCATAATACTGGGTTGTGAACTGTGCTGCGCTGACTGACCCTTCATGGCTGAGTATATCCGTTCGGCTGCCGTGTTCAATGGAGAAGTCTGTTCTACAAAATTTACAGGCAACATACCCCTTCCTCTTCGAACTCTCCTGGATAAACTGAAATTCTTGTTTCCAATCGTTCTGGAACTTGCAAGCGTATTTCTTAATTTTGCTCGTCGACGGTGTATTATATTGGGTCAGAGTCAATAACCAGGCGACGTGATGAAGTTACGTCTCTTTACTGTGGGCTTCAGAACAGACTCCCTAATGCATGTTCCTTGACTGCACTTAAATGTAGAATATTTTTATATTCTATTCTGTGTACATTAGATGGCAGTATTGTCCTGTTTAAGAGGGTCACAACATTGAGTCAGGTCTGGAACTGGAGGGGGCGTGGCCTCCAGCTCCGCCTGAATTTCGGGAGATTTTCGGGTGAAAATTAGTTTTTTTTTCGGGAGAGGCGCTAAAATTCGGTAGTCTCCCGGAAAATCCGGGAGGGTTGGCAAGTGTGCGATAATAAATAAATGACTTCTTGCAACTTCTTGAACATAAAAAAGCATGAGAATGTTCTATATGCTGAACGTTATTTTTAACCCTGTGATTTACAAGTGGAATTATTCATTACTTATCCTGTCAAGCAATGTCAGCTCAGATTTATCCGAGAGCCAGATGCGGCCATCAAAAGAGCCACATCTGGCTCGCGAGCCATAGGTTCCCTACCCCTGGTGTAATATATTGTGTTGGAGTCAATAACCAGGCGACGTGATGAAGTTATGTCTCTTTACTGTGGGCTTCAGAACAGACTCCCTAATGCATGTTCCTTGACTGCACTTAAATGTAGAATATATTTACATTCCATTCTATGTACATTAGATTACAGTATTGTCCTGTTTAAGAGGGTAACAACATTGAGTCAGGTCTGGAAGTGGAGGGGGCATCGCCTCCAGCTCCGCCTGAATTTCGGGAGATTTTCGGTCAAAAATTAGTTTTTTTTGGGAGAGGCGCTGAATTTCGGGAGTCTCCCGGAAAATCCGGGAGGGTTGGCAAGTATGTAATAATAAATAAATGACTTCTTACCATTAATGCAACTTCTTGAACATAAAAAGCATGAGAATGTTCTATATGCTGAACGTTATTTTTAACCCCGTGATTTACAAGTGGAATCATTCATTACTTATCGTGTCAAGCAATGTCAGCTCAGATTTATCCGAGAGCCAGATGCGGCCATCAAAAGAACCTATGGCTCGCGAGCCATAGGTTCCCTACCCCTGGTGTAATATTTTGGGTTGGAGTCAATAACCAGGCGACGTGATGAAGTTACGTCTCTTTACTGTGGGCTTCAGAACAGACTCCCTAATGCATGTTCCTTGACTGCACTTAAATGTAGAATATATTTACATTCCATTCTATGTACATTAGATTACAGTATTGTCCTGTTTAAGAGGGTCACAACATTGAGTCAGGTCTGGAACTGGAGGGAGCGTGGCCTCCAGCTCCGCCTGAATTTCGGGAGATTTTCGGGCAAAAATTAGTTTTTTTCGGGAGAGGCGCTGAATTTCGGTAGTCTCCCGGAGAATCCGGGAGGGTTGGCAAGTATGCGATAATAAATAAATGACTTCTTACCATTAACGCAACTTCTTGAACATAAAAAGCATAAAAATGTTCTATATGTTGAACGTTATTTTTAACCCTGTGATTTACAAGTGGAATTATTCATTACTTATCGTGTCAAGCAATGTCAGCTCAGATTTATCCGAGAGCCAGATGCGGCCATCAAAAGAGCCACATCTGGCTCGCGAGCCATAGGTTCCCTACCCCTGGTGTAATATATTGGGTTGGAGTCAGTAACCAGGCGACGTGATGAAGTTACGTCTCTTTACTGTGGGCTTCAGAACAGACTCCCTAATGCATGTTCCCTGACTGTACTTAAATGTAGAATATATTTACATTCCATTCTATGTACATTAGATTACAGTATTGTCCTGTTTAAGAGGGTCACAACATTGAGTCAGGTCTGGAACTGGAGGGAGCGTGGCCTCCAGCTCCGCCTGAATTTCGGGAGATTTTCGGGCGAAAATTTGTTTTTTTCGGGAGAGGCGCTGAATTTCGGTAGTCTCCCGGAAAATCCGGGAGGGTTGGCAAGTATGCGATAATAAATAAATTACTTCTTACCATTAATGCAACTTCTTGAACATAAAAAAGCATAAGAATGTTCTATATGTTGAACGTTATTTCTAACCCTGTGATTACAAATGGAATTATTCATTACTTATCGTGTCAAACAATGTCAGCTCAGATTTATCCGAGAGCCAGATGTGGCCATCAAAAGATCCACATCTGGCTCGCGAGCCATAGATTCCCTACCCCTGCCATAGGTGCCAGGCATCATGGGGGAAAAAAAACAATTCCTAAGTGGGTCTTCAGAACAGCCGATAGAAAACAATGACATGAACGCAGAACGTTCATATTGTTGAAAGTCCGATTTTCGCAAGTTATTTATGTTTTTTTTTCCATGGGTCATAGTGACATTTTTTTTGAGTGGTTTTATTCCACACGCCCCACTGCTGCTCCGTTCTGACGCAGACAAGCAAGTATGAAGACCACCGAGCTTTGCGTTGATGTCATCTGACTCCTCCCTGGACGCTTGTGTGACACTCGCGGGGAAAACCCCAACAATTTGGGGAGTGAAACATTTTGTCTAATCAACAATGACTCCTCTATGGCGAAGACAATCATTGATGGAACGAAGCACACCACACTGAGATCTTGCCCGCAGGGTTGGGAGTTTTTCCTGAATTTGCGGCGCATGTGATTCCGTGAGGAAACTTCGCCGGCGTTCAGTGCGTCCTTTGTGCGCCGGACGTCTGCCATGTGACCGTGCGAGACAGCGACGGACCATGCGGACTTAGACAGGCGAGAAACAAACAGCATGTTTAGGAGGAGTACTTCCCGTCAAACTGACAAAATGGCACCGCTAATGCAGAACAGAACCCTGGCTGACGACGCCTCATCAACTATTTTCTCTAAGGTGGGGTTGATTCGAGGGTTTAACAAAATTGCAAAGAAAAACAAGGCATTCTCTTTTTGAGGAAATATGCCTTTAATTGTCCAGACGTGTCTTAAAGTAGGAACTACACATTTTGCCTTTCATTCATAATCCTTTCATATATATTTCTTTCTTATGCATTCTAACTCGTAAACAAACACTAGCAAAAGTCAGCTAACAATAAGAGTCCCTTTATTCCGAGTAGAAACCCATCAAGGTTTTATATATACACTAAGTATAGATGTAATGTAGTAACACTCATAATAACATGTCGTATTTACATATTTTCCTCATACTGTAAGTATATATTTAATGTAGTAACATTCATAATGACATGTAATATTTACATAATTTCATCATCACTAAAATGTATACACACTCACACACACATTAATATACTGTATGTATTTATTTATATATATACATATATATATATATATACATACATACATCAAAAAATATATATATGCATATATACACACATTTATTTAATGTACAGTGTATACATATTTGTATGTATACATATATATGTATATATATATATATATATATATATATATATATATATATATATATATATATATATATAAATATATATGTGCATGAATGTATATATTTGTGTGTTTGTGTATGTATTTATACATACATATACATGTATATAAGAACATATATATATATACAGTATATATATATATATATATATATATATATATATATATATATATACATATATATATATATATATATAGATATATATATAGATATATATATATATATCTCTTGATTGGATTATCCAGAGAATAGTGCTCGATACCGTGGTAGAGCGCAATATGTAGGTGTGGGAAAAATCACAAGACTACTTCATCTCTACAGAACTGTGTCATGAGGGGTTCCCTCAATCATCAACCTGATGATTGAGGGAACCCCTCATGACACAGTTCTGTAGAGATGAAGTAGTCTTGTGATTTTTCCCACACCTACAGATATATATATATATATATATATATATATATATACATATGTGCACTTGGCACCAGGACACCCTAGGCCGCAGTTCCATGATCGACTTTGTAGTTGTGTCATCGGATTTGCGGCCTTATGTTTTGGACACTCGGGTGAAGAGAGGGGCGGAGCTTTCTACCGATCACCACCTGGTGGTGAGTTGGCTGCGATGGTGGGGGAGGATGCCGGACAGACCTGGGAGGCCCAAACGCATTGTGAGGGTCTGCTGGGAACGTCTGGCAGAGTCTCCTGTCAGACAAAGTTTCAATTCCCACCTCCGGAAGAACTTTGAACATGTCAGGAGGGAGGTGCTGGACATTGAGTCCGAGTGGACCATGTTCCGCACCTCTATTGTCGAGGCGGCAGATCGGAGCTGTGGCCGCAAGGTAGTTGGTGCCTGTCGGGGCGGCAATCCTAAAACCCCTTGGTGGACACCAGCGGTGAGGGATGCCGTCAAGCTGAAGAAGGAGTCCTATCGGGTCCTTTTGGCTCATAGGACTCCGGAGGCAGTGGACAGGTACCGACAGGCCAAGCGGTGTGCAGCTTCAGCGGTCGCGGAGGCAAAAACTCGGACATGGGAAGAGTTCGGGGAAGCCATGGAAAACGACTTCCGGACGGCTTCGAAGCGATTCTGGACCACCGTCCGCCGCCTCAGGAAGGGGAAACAGTGCACTATCAACACCGTGTATGGTGCGGATGGTGTTCTGCTGACCTCGACTGCGGATGTTTTGGATAGGTGGAAGGAATACTTCGAAGACCTCCTCAATCCCACCAACACGTCTTCCTATGAGGAAGCAGTGCCTGGGGAATCTGTGGTGGACTCACCTATTTCTGGGGCTGAGGTCGCTGAGGTAGTTAAAAAGCTCCTCGGTGGCAAGGCCCCAGGGGTGGACGAGATCCGCCCGGAGTTCCTTAAGGCTCTGGATGCTGTGGGGCTGTCTTGGTTGACAAGACTTTGCAGCATCGCGTGGACATCGGGGGCGGTACCTCTGGATTGGCAGACCGGGGTGGTGGTTCCTCTCTTTAAGAAGGGGGACCGGAGGGTGTGTTCCAACTATCGTGGGATCACACTCCTCAGCCTTCCCGGTAAGGTTTATTCAGGTGTACTGGAGAGGAGGCTACGTCGGATAGTCGAACCTCGGATTCAGGAGGAACAGTGTGGTTTTCGTCCTGGTCGTGGAACTGTGGACCAGCTCTATACTCTCGGCAGGGTTCTTGAGGGTGCATGGGAGTTTGCCCAACCAGTCTACATGTGCTTTGTGGACTTGGAGAAGGCATTCGACCGTGTCCCTCGGGAAGTCCTGTGGGGAGTGCTCAGAGAGTATGGGGTATCGGACTGTCTTATTGTGGCGGTCCGTTCCCTGTACGATCAGTGCCAGAGCTTGGTCCGCATTGCCGGCAGTAAGTCGAACACATTTCCAGTGAGGGTTGGACTCCGCCAAGGCTGTCCTTTGTCACCGATTCTGTTCATAACTTTTATGGACAGAATTTCTAGGCGCAGTCAAGGCGTTGAGGGGTTCCGGTTTGGTAACCGCAGGATTAGGTCTCTGCTTTTTGCAGATGATGTGGTCCTGATGGCTTCATCTGACCGGGATCTTCAGCTCTCGCTGGATCGGTTCGCAGCCGAGTGTGAAGCGACCGGAATGAGAATCAGCACCTCCAAGTCCGAGTCCATGGTTCTCGCCCGGAAAAGGGTGGAGTGCCATCTCCGGGTTGGGGAGGAGACCCTGCCCCAAGTGGAGGAGTTCAAGTACCTAGGAGTCTTGTTCACGAGTGAGGGAAGAGTGGATCGGGAGATCGACAGGCGGATCGGTGCGGCGTCTTCAGTAATGCGGACGTTGTACCGGTCCGTTGTGGTGAAGAAGGAGCTGAGCCGGAAGGCAAAGCTCTCAATTTACCGGTCGATCTACGTTCCCATCCTCACCTATGGTCATGAGCTTTGGGTCATGACCGAAAGGATAAGATCACGGGTACAAGCGGCCGAAATGAGTTTCCTCCGCCGTGTGGCGGGGCTCTCCCTTAGAGATAGGGTGAGAAGCTCTGCCATCCGGGAGGAACTCAAAGTAAAGCCGCTGCTCCTTCACATCGAGAGGAGCCAGATGAGGTGGTTCGGGCATCTGGTCAGGATGCCACCCGAACGCCTCCCTAGGGAGGTGTTTAGGGCACGTCCAACCGGTAGGAGGCCACGGGGAAGACCCAGGACACGTTGGGAAGACTATGTCTCCCGGCTGGCCTGGGAACGCCTCGGGATCCCCCGGGAAGAGCTAGACGAAGTGGCTGGGGAGAGGGAAGTCTGGGTTTCCCTGCTTAGGCTGTTGCCCCCGCGACCCGACCTCGGATAAGCGGAAGATGATGGATGGATGGATAGATATATACATATCCATCCATCTATTTTCTACCGCTTATATCCCTTCGGGGTGGCAGGGGAGGTAGACTATTTCAGCTGAATTCATGCGGAAGGCGGTGTACACCCTGGACACGTTGCCACCTCATCGCAGTATATATATAAATGTGTGTGTGTGTTTGTGAGTTTAAATATGTGTGCGTTTATATATATATGTGTGTGTGTGTGTTTGTGTATATACATGTGTATAGATGTATATATATATATATATATGTGTGTATATCCATCCATCCATCCATCCATTTTCTACCGATTATTCCCTTTTGGGGTCGTGGGGGGCGCTGGCGCATATCTCAGCTACAATCGGGCAGAAGGCAGAGTACACCCTGTACAAGTCGCCACCTCATCGCAGTATATATATAAATGTGTGTGTGTGTGTTTGTGAGTTTAAATATGTGTGCGTTTATATATATATATATATATGTGTGTGTGTGTGTTTGTATATATACATGCAGTGTTTCCCACACATTCATTTACGGCCGCCACAAATAAAAAAACGTTTTTGTTTTTTTGTTTTTCCGCTTTTGACTCGCTCGACCGCTCATAAAAGCAATGGTACTCTGTCTGTGAATGGAGCTTGTAGTTATATATTATATACATATGTAAATATTATAAAAATATGAATATAAATATGTACATAAAGTGTGTAATTATTATCCAACTCCGCGTTCTTCTTGGTCATCGCCGCCGCCACTGCCTCATCCGACCCCCCCACCCCCTCTTTCCGCCCGACCACACCACCACAAATAGATGCCTGACCTGTGGGGAACACTGTAAATATGTATTTATATCTGTGTGTGTATATATGTTTATATATATCTATATGTATGTGTGTGTGTATATATATATATATAAATATGTGTAAATATATATATATATATATATATATATATATATATATATATATATATATATATATATATGTGTGGATAAATATATATATATTTACACACATATGTATGTATATATATATGTATATATATATATATATATATATATATATATATATACACATATATATATATATGTATACACTAACATAAACACACACACACACACACACACACACACACACGTGTCGTTGGTGCGTGTCACCACGTTAACCACCATGTTGCTACAATAAAAAACACAAACATGATAATAATTTTACCTCGTGTCTGGAAATATTTGTGGCATTGATGAACAATGTGGGCGTGTCGGAGTGATGAATAGACAGTGGCTCCACGTAGTCCCTGCTAGCGTTAACAACAACCAGCAGTGTGAGGCAAACACTTCATCGGCTTGTGTCCCGGTAGTGCCGTTTTCTTTGCTGTAATAAAGGGTCCGCTGTGGCATCTTTTTCGGTATCATCCCAATTAAACATATCGAGACTGCGAGAGTTTGGTAATTTTAAAGTGTTTCTGATCACACAAAGTGATCTCTAAGACAGGAAGCCCTTCGAAATGGCCACGCCCATGTGTACAGGAAGTAAACAGGTAAACAGGATATGAAATAGGGGGCCCCGCCTCCTTTAAACGGAAATGGATGTCATCAAAATGGCAGCAACAGATGGCTTCAAGCAGCAATGAATGAATGAAGCCTTCGTACATTCGGACATGGTTCGCACATGGAGGCATATTTGGCTCTACGTCAACGTTCGTGAACCAAAAAAGGTCGCGAAAAGAGGCGTGAGTTCCAAATATTCGCTACTCCGTGATAGAAATGGCAACAGGGGAGGATGCATGTGCCTGTACGAGCCAGTCCGCCCCAGAGCAAGAGGATAGAGGAAAATGGTGAGATTTAACCATATATGTATCACTTTCCAATATATATATATATATATATACATATATATATACATTTTCTACCGCTTATTTCCTTTGGGGGCGCTAGTGCCTATCTCAGCTACAATCGGGCGGAAGGCAGGGTACGCCCTGGACAAGTCGCCACCTCATCGCAGGGCCAACACAAATAGACAGACAACATTCACACTCACATTTACACACTAGGGCCAATTTTTCCCGAGCCTGGGATTGAACCCTGACTACTCAGGACCTTTGTATTGTGAGGCAAACGCACTAACCCCTCTTCCACCGTGAAGCCCTATGTATATATATATATATATATATATATATATATATATATATATATACATATATATATATATATATATATATATATATATATATGTATGTATGTATGTATGTATATATATATATGTATATATATATATATGTGTGTATATATACACATATATATATACATATATATATATATATATATATATATATATATATATATATATATATATATATATATATATATATATATATATATATATATATATAAAAATATGTTCGTGAATGTCGCCATGTCTCTTCTTCGTTCTTCTGCTTAGTCTCTTGTTACGTTTTTGGACATTACTACTTGCCGTAGTTTCAAAGCAATGCATGATGGGAATCCGGATGTTTTGTGTCAGCTGGAAGAAACACAAGCTGAGAAATAGCTCCATGCCTGCCTAATTTACGGGTTATAGATCAACTTATGAATAACGGAGACATATATTATAGTCTCCTTTTCAAGGTGAGAGGGGATGCTAAAGGCGGGGCCTTTAAGGCACGCCCCCAATATTGTTGTCTGGGTGGAAATCAGGAGAAATTGACTGGTTGCCCCGGGAGATTTTGGGAGTGGCACTGAAATTTGGGAGTCTCCCGGGAAAATCGGGAGGGTTGGCAAGTATGCACTAAAGTCTCCAATTCCAAATGGCTGGTTTGGAGAAATGAGGCAAGATCATTTTATAAATGTCCCTGCAACGCCTCCATGCTTTGATTTCACATTTTCAGGACCAATGCAGATCCAAACTCTCGACAGCGGACACCGGACAATAAGAGAAGTTGCTTTTGCATGCCTGCTCCCTTTAATGAAGTTGTATTCACGCCAGCTTGTCAATGGTGCGGGTCACTTACGCAAGTCCCAGGTCCGGCCTAAGGTTATGTTGGCGGGGGCCGCGTGATCTGGCGACCTAATTAAACTCGGAGCCCGCGCTTCCTTGCCACCGCCACGGAGCTGAAGCCACGAAACCAAAACAATAAAACAAAGCGGGCCTCTCGTAAATCGTCCACTCCTGTACCGCGCCACGACCAGCCCTCACAGCTTGAGGCTGCCTCTTGCTTTCAGCTCTGGTCCAAAGAAAACATGTTTATGATAACAAAAACGAGACCCGAGTCAAGGACCATGCACGGAAAGGGGCGGACGCCGAGAAGTAAATCACGGAGTAACAACATTTACTCAGTCAAAACAAGCCGCGCCATAACGTTGCAACCTTCCGGTTCCAACGACTGCTCCTCTGGTGGACCTTCTTCTTCTTTGTTCCCCGGGAACCCCTGCAGCAGAACCATGGGCTCTGAGCGGTTTAGAGAGTACAAAGCAAATTCTCACAATCAGCCGCAGACAAAATCCCAAGCACAACTTGGAGGTCCACTTCATCTGCAGTTAGAGCGGCCACGGTCCTGAGACTATCCAAGACCAGTGACTGTAAACTTCACCTGCGTGGAGACACCTTCTTTAAAATGATGTAGGACTTTGGACTGCACACATAAACACAATCTGGGTTTTTTTTGTCCCAATTTTCCCTCTTCTGACCAAAGATAGTAAGATAGAGTGTATGGCACACTCACTAGCTGTATCGACACTGCGCTAATGCTCTGCTGGTGTTTCATAATGGTCATACACCATCTACAGAATTAAATAAGAAGAAATAGAAATGAATACCCTATTTTCCGGACTATAGAGGAAACCGGTATGTAAGCCGCACCCACTAAATTTCAGTAAAAAAAAAAAAAAGTTCCCAAATATTAGCCGCACTGGAGTATAAGACGCAGATATATATACATTGTAAAACGAGTTATTTACACAGAAATTTGTTGTGAATGTTTATCTACACACCTTAATAGTTTCCAAACAGTGTCTGCAACAGGGCAGTAAAACGAGGGCTCAAACAAAACAGAAGGCTTCGTCATGGACACACTCGCTGAGCAAGCTAGCTCTCCAATCAGCTAAACAGACTCAATAACTCCACGCTGACGTTTTTGGTGAATTTTCGAAACTGAAACAAAACAAATAGAATGCCGTTGTAAGTCAACAATACTGACACAGACGTAAACGTGTTAGCATATTAGCTAATGCTAACGACGCCAGCTTGATTACGTTACGATAGCACGTACAAATGTGCACGAAAACATTACTACAGCCCTCACACATGGGACGCTTTAGTAAGTAAGAATTGTTTTAGTTATATTGTGAAGTGATTTATGTTTGTATAGCGCTTTTTCTCTAGTGACTCAAAGCGCGTTGCATAGTGAAACCCAATATCTAAGTTACATTTAAACCAGTGTGGGTGGCACTGGGAGAAAATGGGTAAAGTGCCTCGCCCAAGGACACAACGGCAGGGATGAGGATGGCGGAAGCGGGAATCGAACCCAGAACCCTCAAGTTGCTGGCAAGGCCACTCTACCAACCGAGGTATATCGTCCCCTATATATATATATATATATATATATATATATATATATATATATATATATATATATAAATATATATATATATATATATATATATATATATATATATATATATATGTATATATATATATATGTATATATGTGTGTGTGTATGTGTGTGTATGTATATATCCATCCATTTCTACCGCTTATTCCCTTTGGGGTCGCGGGAGGAGCTGGTGCCTATCTCAGCTACAATCGGGCGGAAGGCAGGGTACACCCTGGAAAAGTCGCCCCCTCATCGCAGGGCCAAATATGTGTATGTGTATATATTTATATCTATGTATTTTTAAATATATACATACATATATATGTGTATGTATATATATATATATATATATATATATATATATATGTATATATATATATACATATATATATATATATGTATATATATGTTTGCAGAGTACTCACGTCGACGTGTACAGAAAAATTTAAAATGTTTTGTTTTGTTTTACTATATATATATATATATATATATATATATATATATATATATATATATATATATATGTATATATGTATGTGTGTATGTGTGTGTATGTATATATCCATCCATTTCTACCGCTTATTTCCTTTGGGGTCGCGGGAGGAGCTGGTGCCTATCTCAGCTACAATCGGGCGGAAGGCAGGGTACACCCTGGAAAAGTCGCCCCCTCATCGCAGGCCCAAATATGTGTATGTGTATATATTTATATCTATGTATTTTTAAATATATACATACATATATATGTGTATATATATATATATATATATATATATATATATATATATATATATATATACATATAAATATATGTATATATATATATACATATATATATATATATATATATATGTATATATATGTTTGCAGAGTACTCACGTCGACGTGTACTGAAAAATTTAAGAATTGTTGTTTTGTTTTACTATATATATATATATATATATATATATATATATATATATATATATATATATATATAATAAAAAAAATTCTTGGAGTGATGAATGAAGAATTCATACGAGTAGAAACGCTGTGGATGGCTAGAAGACCGACCAGCACTTCTACCTCAGGTTCAAAGCTGTACATGTCGATGTGAGTACTCTGCAAAGGCGACATTTTCTTCTCAAACAAATTCCGGTAACGTGATCCTACGTGCTGACCTGACATTTAAAGGGACCGTTTCCCTAAGAAGTACTACCTGTATAACGAAATCTCAGAAAACACAACACATGCATAGTCATTTTTATTTTTGTGATCTCCTTTTATTCTGAAAAGTATCGACAAGTAGTGAAATACATTTCGGGTACAGGGACAACCCGAGTGTGTTAAAGTTAAAGTACCAATGATTGTCTCACACACACACACTAGGTGTGGCAAAATGATTCTCTGCATTTGACCCATCACCCTTGATCACCCCCTGGGAGTTGAGGGGAGCAGTGAGCAGCAGCGGTGGGCGTGTCGCAGCGTTAAGTCATTATTTTTCTGCAAAAGCAATTTGTCAAAGCCGTACGTTTGCCTCCCTAAAGGCGAAAGAAAGTCAGCACACTTTGACTCCATGGCCTCCTTTTGTTTTGGGGGGAGAAATGTTTGCAGGAACTTTGGATCCACAGACATGTCTTTTTTTTTCATTTTTTTTTCAGTTTCCAGCTGCTGCTCCGACACAGCTGGCGTTTCCACTCTCTTGTCCTCCACCAAAAGTGGACGACTGTTTTGCAAACACGGCTTTTGAGCTCCACCGCCACGCTGAAACTATTTTAATGAGCCAATTAGGGCTTGAATGCAAACATCGCTCGCCTTACTTTCATCTTTTCATTCCGGCTGACTTTTGTTGACGAGAAGGAGCTGACATTTATTTGCCGTTACTTTGTGGGAGTGGGCGGACGCAGAACAGCAGTATTCTCTCTTAATCGTCTAATACTTCCAATGTTATCGATGCAACGGACAACACAAACCATCCGCAATTATTACAAAAAAGTTTAAAAATTGTATTCCAATCATTGAGTCTTAGCCTTTCTGACCTCAGGGTCCACTCAAATAATAACAATAAATCAGTACTCTTATTTTTAAACATACAGTACACAAAACCCAAAACCAGTTAAGTTGTGTAAATCATAAATAAAAACAGAATACAACAATTTGCAAATCCTTTTTTACTTATATTCAATTAAATAGACTGCAAAGACAAAATAACTAAATGTTTTGAACTGAAAAACGTTATTCTTTCGCAAATATTAGCTCATTTGGAATTTGATGTCTGCACCATGTTTTAAAAAAAAAGCTGGCACAAGTGGCAAAAAAGATGGAGAATTTGAGGAATGCTTATCAAACACTTATTTGGAACGTCCCACGGGTGAACAGGCTAATTAGGAACAGGTGATTGGGTATACAAACCCCGTTTCCATATGAGTTGGGAAATTGTGTTAGATGTAAATACAAACGGAATATAATGATTTGCAAATAATTTTCATCCCATATTCAGTTGAACATGCTACAAAGACAACATATTTGATGTTCAAATTGATAAACATTTTTTTTTTTTTGCAAATAATCATTAACTTTAGAATTTTATGCCAGCAACAGGTGACAAAGAAGTTGGGAAAGATGGCAATAAATACTGATAATGTTGAGGAGTGCTCATCAAACACTTATATGGAACACCCCACAGGTGTGCAGGCTAATTGGGAACAGTTGGGTGCCATGATTGGGTATAAAAGCAGCTTCAAAAAAATGCTGAGTAATTCACAAATAAGGATGGGGTGAGGGTCACCACTTTGTAAGCAAATTGTCGAATAGTTTTGGAACAAAATTTCTCAACGAGCTATTGCAAGGAATTTAGGGATTTTACCATCTACGGTCCGTAAAATCATCAAAAAGTTCAGAGAATCTGGAGAAATCCCTGCACGTAAGCGATAATATTACTGACTTTTGATCCCTCAGGCGTACTGCATCAAAAACCGACATCAGTGTGTAAAGGATATCACAACATGGGCTCAGGAACACTTCAGAAAACCACTGTCAGTAACTACAGTTGGTGGCTCCATCTCGAAGTACAAGTTAAAACTCTCCTATGCAAAGAAAAAGCCATTTATCAACAACACCCAGAAACGCTGTCGGCAACGCTGGGCCGGAGCTCATCTCAGATAGACTGATGCAAAGTGTAAAAGTGTTCTGTGGTCTGGCAAGTCCACATTTCAAATTGTTTTTGGAAACTGTAGACATCATGTCCTCTGGAACAAAGAGGAAAAGAACATCCAGAATGTTATAGGCGCAAAGTTCAAAAGCCAGTATCTGTGATGGTATGGGGGTGTATTAGTGCCCAAGGCATGGGTAACTTACACATCTGTGAAGGCACCATTAATGCTGAAAGGTACTGTACATACAGTACATATATATCCAAATATATATGTATACATATATATACATATATGTATGTATATATATATACATATACATATATATTCCCTGTATGTATATATGTGTATATATATATATATGTATATGTGTATATATATACATATATATATATATATATGTTTTTTTATATATATACATACAGTACATATACATATACATATATATATATACATATACATGTATATATATATATTTATTTATATATATATGTATATATAAATGTACATATATAAATATGTATACATATATATATAAATATATATATATATGTATGTATATATATATATATATATATATATATACTTATATATATATATATATATATATATATATATATATATATATATATATATATATATATATATATACGCACACAATTACACACACACGTGTGAACTAAGTAAAAATGGAGGGCATATGAAACAACATTTTAAGAATCCAAGTGAAACTTAAGTCGGACAAAAATGATTATTTATTTTATGTAAAAAATATATTTTATTTTTTTCAACTTTAATCAGTTTTAACTTAATTTTTGCTTAAAGAACAACAACAACAACAACAGCTTCTCCATGACTTTTGCTGCAGACTTCTTCCAGTTGTTTAAGCTTGTAATGCTAGTCATCTGATGCCACATTACTGCCACAAGTGGTGGAGAAGTATATCACTGCTGCCCACAGGAACCACAGCTTAGAAACGGAACCCTCTAAGGGGGCCCCAAAGCCCCACAGCGGGCCCTGAGATTAAGACGACTCAGCACATTTATTTGTTCAACAGTATTTTTTTGGACTCTTTTTCCGTCACGTTCTACGTGAATGGAATTGAGCCTGACATTCCTGAATGGCAGGGGCTGAAGTCACCGTGCCCCTGCGCGGAGAACAGGAAGTCAGACGGATGCTAACGTGACCCGCCTGGTCCAGTTTCCTGTTTGAACCGGAGTTTTCCCACTGACAGTGTGGGAGTGCTAAGCACCGAGCTAAAAGCTGTCAAGTCAATATGTCTGGTGCCAAGTCTTATGGCGTCAGGCAGGGAGGGTTACCAACTTCCACAGCGTCACCAGCCGGCACTTGTCACACTACTTACACATTATTATTATACGCTTTACACCAGGGGTCACCAACGCGGTGCCCGCGGGTGCCAGGTAGCCCGTAAGGACCAGATGAGTCGCCCGCTGGCCTGTTCTAAAAATAGCTCAAATAGCAGCACTTACCAGTGAGCTGCCTCTATTTTTTAAATATTATTTATTTTCTAGCAAGCTGGTCTTGCTTTGCTCGACATTTTTAATTCTAAGAGAGACAAAACTCAAATAGAATTTTGATAATCCAATCATTTTTAAAAAAAAACTTGGTCTTCACTTCTTTAAATAAATTCATTTATTTTTTTACTTTGCTTCTTATAACTTTCAGAAAGACAATTTTAGAGAAAAAATACAACTAAAAATCATTTTAGGATTTTTAAACACATATACCTTTTCACCTTTTAAATCCTTCCTCTTCTTTCCTGACAATTTAAATCAATGTACAATTATTTTTTAATGTAAAGAATAATAAATACATTCTAATTTATTTCTTCATTTCAGCTTCTGTTTTTTCGACGAAGAATATTTGTGAAATATTTATTCGAACTTATTATGATTAAATAAATAAAAAACATTCTGGCAAATCTAGAAAATCTGTAAAATCAAATTTAAATCTTATTTCAAAGTCTTTTGAATTTCTTTTAAAATTTTTGTTCTGGAAAATCTAGAAGAAGTAATGATTTGTCTTTGTTAGAAATATAGCTTGGTCCAATTTGTTATATATTATAACAAAGTGCAGATTGGATTTTAACCTATTTAAAACATGTCAAAATTCTAAAATTAATCTTAATCAGGAAAAATGACTAATGATGTTCCATGAATTGTTTTTTCAATTTTTTCAAAAAGATTCGAATTAGCTAGTTTTTCTCTTCATTTTTTTCGGTTGGATTTTGAATTTTAAAGAGTCGAAATTGAAAATCAACTATGTTTCAAAATTTAATTTTCATTTTTTTTCGTGTTTTCCCCTCTTTTAAACCGTTCAATTAAGTGTTTTTTTCATCATTTTTTCTCTCCAAAAAATCTTCCGTAAAAGGAAAAAAAATGTACGACGGAATGACAGATGCAAATACCCATTTTTTTTATATATATAAATTTATTTATTAAAGGTAAATTGAGCAACTTGGCTATTTCTGGCAATTTATTTAAGTGTGTATCAAACTGGTAGCCCTTCGCATGTTTCTTTTACTTTTTATTCATAGCTGTATGTAGAAGTGTCTGCTTGTATCTGCTGCTTTAATGTCTTTAATGTCCTCTGTGTTCTTTGATGTTTGATGTTTCCCTCTTACACACATGGCAGAGGGATGTGTACTATGGCTATGAGGTTTTTTTTTTTTTTTTTTTTCCCCTTGGCCTCAGTCTGCACCCCCTCTCCAAGGCCCAGGCTAAGACCGATTTTTTTTATTTCATTTTAATCTTCTATCCCCCCCCCCCCCACCCTCCCCCTTGTTTACCTGTATTTCATCTTTTTTTGTAAGGGGCGCTGGAAGCCGGCAGACCCGTCAGCGATCCTGTTCTGTCTCCCTGTAATGTTTGTCTGATCTTGAATGGGATTGTGCTGAAAATTGTAATTTTCCTGAAGGAACTCTCCTGACGGAATGAATAAAGTACTATCTAATCTAATCTAATCTAAGAAGTAGCTCTTGGTTTCAAAAAGGTTGGTGACCCTTGCTATACACTAATGGAACACTTGTATCAACGCTCTGTATTAAACATAACTTGGAACTAGAATTTGCAGTTCCTGTATGAATGTCCAATGTGCACGAGCCACCGAACCACCGATACTGTGAGCGGAACTGAAATGCTTGAACATCCACGGTGAGTGGAGTGTGTGGATGTTGGAACAATTTCAATCGGTTGAGAAATGTGGGCTATGGAGAGGTTTGTATATTGCTCACTTATTTTCAATGGGGGCAATTCCTGGTAATTCCGGGAAATCAAGGAATTTGCGGAACCGGGAAATATGCTTGCTTGAATGTCCAGGATGAGAGTGTGTGGATGTTGACACGGTTCGCATTGGTTGAGAAATGTGGGCTATGGAGAGGTTTGTATATTGCACATTTATTTTCAATGGGGGCAATTCATGGTAATTTCGGGAAATCAAGGAATTCGCGGAACCGGGAAATATGCTTGCTTGAATGTCCAGGATGAGTGGAGTGTGTGGATGTTGGAACGGTTCGAATTGGTTGAGAATTGTGGGATATGGAGAGGTTTGTATATTGCCTATTTATTTTCAATGGGGGAAATTACTGGTAATTTTGGGAAATCAAGGAATTTTCAGAACCTGGAAACATGTTGGCTTGAATGTCCAGGATGAGTGGAGTGTGTGGATGTTGGAACGTTTTCAATCGGTTGAGGAATGTGGGCTATGGAGAGGTTTGTATATTGCCCATTTATTTTCAATGTGGGCAATTACTGGTAATTTCGGGAAATCAAGGAATTCGCGGAACCGGGAAATATGCTTGCTTGAATGTCCAGGATGAGTGGAGTGTGTGGATGTTGGAACGGTTCGAATTGGTTGAGAAATGTGGGCTATGGAGAGGTTTGTATATTGCACATTTATTTTCAATGGGGACAATTCATGGTAATTTCGGGAAATCAAAGAATTCGCGGAACCGGGAAATATGCTTGCTTGAATGTCCAGGATGAGTGGAGTGTGTGGATGTTGGAACGGTTCGAATTGGTTGAGAATTGTGGGATATGGAGAGGTTTGTATATTGCCTATTTATTTTCAATGGGGGAAATTCCTGGTAATTTTGGGAAATCAAGGAATTTTCAGAACCTGAAAACATGTTGGCTTGAATGTCCAGGATGAGTGGAGTGTGTGGATGTTGGAATGTTTTCAATCGGTTGAGAAATGTGGGCCATGGAGAGGTTTGTATATTGCCCATTTATTTTCAATGGGGGCAATTCCTGGTAATTTCAGGAAATCAAGGAATTCGCGGAACCGGGAAATATGCTTGCTTGAATGTCCACGATGAGTGGAGTGTGTGGATGTTGGAACGGTTCGAATTGGTTGAGAAATGTGGGCTATGGAGAGGTTTGTATATTGCCTATTTATTTTCAATGGGGGAAATTCCTGGTAATTCTGGAAAATCAATGGATTGCCAGAACCGGGAAACATATTGGCTTGAATTTCCAGGGTGAGTGGAGTGTGTGGCTGTTGGAACGGTTAGATTCAGTTGAGAAATGGGCTATGGAGAGGTTTGTATACTGCCCATTTATTTTCAATGGGGCAATTCCTGGTAATTTTGGGAAATCAAGGAATTTTCAGAACCAGGAAATATGCTTGCTTGAATGTCCAGGATGAGTGGCGTGTGTGGATGTTGGAACGGTTAGAATCAGTTGAGAAATGTGGGCTATGGAGAGGTTTGTATATTGCCCATTTATTTTCAATGGGGCAATTACTGGTAATTTCGGGAAATCAAGGAATTTTCAGAACCAGGAAATATGCTTGCTTGAATGTCCAGGATGAGTGGAGTGTGTGGATGTTGGAACGGTTAGAATCAGTTGAGAAATGTGGGCTATGGAGAGGTTTGTATATTGCCCATTTATTTTCAATGGGGCAATTACTGGTAATTTCGGGAAATCAAGGAATTTTCAGAACCAGGAAATATGCTTGCTTGAATGTCAAGGGTTAGTGGAGTGTGTGGATGTTGGAACGATTCAAATCGGTTGAAAAATGTGGGAAATGGAGAGGTTTGTATATTGCCCATTCATTTTCAATTGGGGGGTGGGGGGGATTCCTGGAAAATTCTGGGTAATCAAGGAATTTTCAGAACCGGGAAATATGCTTGCTTAAATTTCCAGGATGAGTGGAGTGTGTGGATGTTGGAACGGTTCGAATTGGTTGAGAAATGTGGGATATGGAGAGGTTTGAATATTGCCTGTTTATTTTCGATGGGGGAAATTCCTGGTAATTTTGGGAAATCAAAGAATTTTCGCAAACCGGGAAATATGCTGGCTTGAATGTCCAGTGTGTGGATGTCGAAGCAGTTATAATTTTCAATGGAGAGAAAATTACTGGAAATTTTGGTAAAACCAGGAATTTTGGGAAAGGGCAAACATGTTTTCCCTTTGATCTCCAGGGTGAGTTGTGTTCGTGGAAGGTTGAAAGGTCGGATTCGGGTTTAAAAAATTTAGAAATTTAGAGAAATGTTCCCTTTCGTTTGAATAGAAAATCTCTGGACATTTGGGCATTTCGAAAAAATGGGGATTTTACAAATATTGATACTATCACAATTGTCCTAGATGATAGGAATCGGTTGGTGTTGGAATTTTTAAAATCGGTTGAAAAATGTTGACGTAGTAACAGTTTGAATTTAAGTAGGTATTTTGGAATTCTTGGAATTTCAGGAAAACCGAGAATTGTTTTAAAAAAAAAAGAGGAGCATTTGTTGTCCCAACTAAGAGAAGAGATTTGAAGGTGGAATAGTCAAAATGTGGACTGTGAAAACTTTCCAGGAAGAGGTGAAAATAAGACTTTGGAAAACAGGGAAATCTGGGAATTCCTGGAAAAAAATGTTAACTTACGAAAATGGTAGTTTAATTTTCCCCGGTGAGTAGAGTGTGTGGATGTTGGAACAGTTCAAATCAGATTAGAAATGTGGGATATGGAGAGGTTTGTATATTGCCCTTTTTTTTTTAATGGGGAGAAAATTTCCTGAAATTCCGGGAAAACCGGGAACTTTGGGAAAGGGGAAACATGTTTTGCCTTTGATATCCAGGGTGAGTACTGTGCGTGGTTGGTTGAAAAGTCGGATTCGGGTTTTAAAAATTCCAAACATTTTGAAAAATGTTCCTCATTTGAATGGGAAATCACTGGACATTTGGTCATTTCGGAAAAAAACGGGAATTTAAAAAAATATATTGATACTAGCACAATTGTCCTAGATGATAGGAATGGGTTGGTGTTGGAAATTTTAAAATCTGTTGAAATATTTTGACATACTAACAGTTTGAATTCAAATGGGTATTTCGGAATTCCTGGAATTTCAGGAAAACCGGGAATTTTCTTGAAAAAAAAAAGAGGATCACTTGTTTTCCCAACTAAGAGAAGAGATTCTATGGTGGAATGGTCAAAAATTGTTGAAAAATGTGCACTGTGAAAACTTTCCAGGAAGAGTTGAAAATAGGGCTTTGGAAAACAGGGAATTTTGGGGAGCCCTGCGATGAGGTGGCGACTTGTCCAGGGTGTACTCTGCACCCCAAAGGGAATAAGCGGTAGAAAATGGATGGATGGATGGATGGAATTCTGGGAATTCCTGGAATTTTTTTCTATCTTTCAAAAATGGTAGTTGGATTGTCCAAAGTGAGTGGAGTGTGTGGATGGTGGAACAGTTCGAATCGTTTGAAGAATGTCGGAATTGTGCAAGTTCGAAAAATGTCCCATTCTTTCTGTTTTCCAGTAAAAAATTACCTGAAAAACCGGGAATTCTGGGTTATCTGGGATATGTTTTTTAAATGTTTTTGGGGGAGGTCACGATTCCCAAACGTTTTGATACTTGAACGGATCCGATGGGATGAAATTTTCCTCCCTTTTGAAGCGGATTAATATTCATAAATTGATCGTTTTTTGGTGAATTATATTATATTATTCATAATAGTAATGATTATTATTATTAATAATAATAATAATAATAATAATAATCTTAATAATATCAATAATATTAATAGGTCGTTTTTTGGGGTGAAACATCTTATTTCACACATTAATAATAATGATAATAATAATAATAATAATAACAACAACAACAACAACAACAATAATAATAATAGTAAATAGATCGTTTTTTGGTGACAAATCTTATATGTGTGAATGTTTGGACATTTACACATTAGTAATAATAATAATGATAATAATAATAATAGTAATAATAATAATAATAATAATGATGAATATATAATTTTTTGGTGTACAATCTTAATGCGTGAATGTATGGACATTCACATAATAATAATAATAATAATAATAATATTAATAATAATAAATAGAGCGATTTTTGGTGTTTAATCTTAATGTGTGAATGTGTTGACATTCACCCATTGGTAATAATAATAATAATAATAAAAATGATGATGATGATGATGATGATGATGATGATGAATAGATATTTTTTGGTGTAGAATCTTAATGTGTGAATGTTTGGAAATTCACACATTAATAATAAGAGTGATAATGATAATGATAATAATAACAATAATAATAAGAATACAAATAATAATGATAATAATAATAATTAATAGATCGTTTTTTGGTGTAGAATGTTTGTGTGAATGCTTCGACATTCACACATTAGTAATAATCAAGATGATGATGATGATGATGATGATGAATAGATAATTTTTTGGTGTAGAATCTTAATGTGTGAATGTTTGGACATTTACTCATTAATGATAATAATGATAATGATAAATAAATAAATAAATAAATGGAAGAAAAAAAGGTCATAATAATAATAATAACAATAAATAGATAATTTTTTTGTGTGAATGCTTGGACATTCACACATCTAAAATGCACAAGAGTGTCCCGAATGGAACGTGGCGTTACCTGTGGTCCGCGCTGTTCACCTCTGCAGGTGTGGTGGCAGACATATCCTGTCCACGGATCTCCATGAAACAGATTCCATAACCATTTGTTGTTCATTCCTGCCTTCTTATTTCCACACTCCAAACCGTGTTTGGTTTGAAAACAGAAGGGGCGTGGACCGCCTGCAAAAGTCAACTCATACCAACCTTCTCTGAGAGGGAACAGAAATAGCTGCCAAAGAATTACAGAAGTAGAAGTAGATTCAATCTTGTGTTTATATAGTGTCTGCAGTGCCGTTGGGCCTCAATAATAGATGGAAATCTATTAAAATATATGTATATATACATATGTCTTAATTGGATTATCCAGAAAATAGTGCTCGATACCGTGGTAGAGCGCAATATCTATGTGTGAGAAAAATCACAAGACTACTTCGTCCCTACAGAACTGTTTCATGAGGGGTTCATGATTTTCCCACACATGTATATATAGATATATATGTAACTATGTGTGATACAAACAACAACATGTAACAACAACAACAAAGCCGTCGCTAAAGTGGTCCACCATTGTGTTCCGGGCTGACGGTAATCCAACCAACAATCCTTTGGGGGACTAAGTTGTGGTTCTGTAGAGAGTCAAGTTGTAAAAGTGCCAAACATCTCGTGGCCACAGCCTCCAAAATCTCAAAAGTGGAGGTTTTGTTTTGCACAAGACGGACACTTTGATCTTTCTTATTCATTTTAAAGAGGACTCCTTGTGTTCTTTGAGTCGCTCAAAAGCCAACTTAAAAAGACTTGACCAAAATCCAAGTGCAGTGAGGGCCACTAAGGGCCGCACACTGAAAATTTCAAATTATGTGGGGCCATTTTTGATATTTGTCAAAAAACCAGTACAATGTAATATACATTTTTAACCTTTAGAGCAGGAGTGTCAAACTCAAATACAATTGAACAAAGCCACGGGCCAAGATTGAACAAATTAAACTTTTAACGGGGACCCAAACAAGTTTTGCATTAAATATTGAACAAGCACGGCTCATATAACTTTATAGTGACATGAAAAATCGAGTTTCCAATAATAATAATAATAATAATATGTTAATAAAATATCCATGGCATACCAAATGAAATTTCAATAAAAATTGAATGCCTATTTTCTATTTGCAGCCTTCTGAGGTAAATATCAAAATAAACTTTTTCCACAGGCTAATAATACATTTGAAAATAAAAAACATTCAAGCCTTGAACTAGCAAGAGAAAGTGCATGAATAAAACGTTAATTATTGCTCTATTTCTACAGGCGAATAAATTTTAAAAGTTGAAAAAAAAGTATCACTTTCAATACTTAAATTTCGAGGTCAACTCCAGATCCATCTGTCGATATAAAGTTTGATACAAACATTTTTGATTAAATTTTTTGTTTGATGTCCTTTTTATGAAATAAAATCAGTTTGTTTTTATGGCAAACACACTAAATATGCAACATTTTATCTGATGTTAAGTGATCGGAGCCTTAAATATTTAAATAATTCATAACAACATTGATTTTGATTCTTTTTGTTTTATTACTATTAATTTTTTTTTAACAAGGACAGTTTGGAAAAAAACACACACTAAAATCCTCATGGATCCAAAAGGATAACACTCATAAAAGTGTTAAAAATAAGTCATACATTTAACGCTTAAATTTCTTTCGCAACTTCCAATCCATCTGTCTCGGTGATGATCTTTTGTCTTTTCTTAACCTCTTAAGGCCCAAACTGTTTGTTTACATGCTTTTTTTGTATTCATCTTTGTTATTTCGGCTTACTGGACCCTAATTAGAATAATAACTAAAAATATGTTTTTGATATTATGTACTTTGTCCATACGTACACAAAGGTGTACTTCATGTGTAGTGACATGCTAATTTTATTTTTACACCTTTTTCCCCCAAATTCCATTGTATGTTATACTCTTCTGACACCACCAGATGGCAGTATAAGTGTCCACATAAGTGGCCATAAGACCCCAATTCAGTAGTGTACACAATTTTGGAAATAAGAGCTAAAAGGTGCTGACCCCGCATGTGGCCACTAAGGCCTTTAGAATGTGTTATGCCCTTTTTTTTTTTAAGACGACATCTTTTTATGAAAACAAAAACAAAATATGCAACATTTTCCCCAACAAAATGTTCAAAATGGAACATTGGATTTTTTGATGTAAAGTATTTGGATCTTTGAATAGGTCAATAATTCATAACAACATTGATTTTAGTTTGTTATTATTTTTTGAAGAATGGCAGTTTAAAAAAGAAACACGCTAAAATTCTCAGGTACCCATAAGGGTCCCACTCATAAAAGTCTTAAAAATTATTTACACATTTTTATTTTTGTACTTTCAACACTTAAATTTCGATATCAACGTCAGACCTGTCGATTATACGTTTTTGATTCATTTTTTAAAATGTTTTTTTGTGCTATATTTGTCAGACAAAACTAAGTTTTTTATGTACAAACCCCGTTTCCATTTGAGTTGGGAAATTGAGTTAGATGTAAATATAAACGGAATACAATGATATGCAAATCATTTTCAACCCATATTCAGTTGAATATGCTACAAAGACAGCATATTTGATGTTCAAACTAATAAAAAATGTTTTGTTTGCAAATAATCATTAACTTTAGAATTTAATGCCAGCAACACGTGACAAAGAAGTTGGGAAAGGTGGCAATAAATACTGATAAAGTTGAGGAATGCTCATCAAACACTTATTTGGAACATCCCACGGGTGTGCAGGCTAATTGGGAACAGGTGGGTGCCATGATTGGGTATAAAAGCAGCTTCATTGAAATGCTAAGTAATTCACAAACAAGGATCGGGTGAGGGTCACCAATTTGTAAGCAAATTGTCGAACAGTTTTAGAACAACATTTCTCAACAAGCTATTGCAAGGAATTTAGGGATTTCACCATCTACGGTCCGTAAAATCATCAAAAGGTTCAGAAAATCTGGAGAAATAACTGTACATAAGCAATGATAATACGGACCTTTGATCCCTCAGGCGGTACTGCATCAGAAACCGACATCAGTGTGTAAAGGATATCACCACATGGGCACAGGTACACTTCATAAAACCACTGTCAGTAACTACAGTTGGTCGCTACATCTGTAAGTGCAAGTTAAAACTCTACTAAGCAAAGCAAAACCCATTTATCAACAATACCCAGAAACACCGCCATATTCGCTGGGCCCGAGATCATCTATGATGGACTGATGCAAAGTGGAAAAGTGTTCTGTGGTCTGACGAGTCCACATTTCATATTATATTTGGAAACTGTGGAAGTGGTGTCCTCCCGAACAAAGAGGAAAATAACTATCCGGATTGTGATAGGCGCAAAGTTTGAAAGCCAGCATCTGTGATGGTAGGGGGGTGTATTAGTGCCCAAGGCATGGGTAACTTACACATCTGTGAAGGCACCATTAATGCTGATTGGTCCATACAGGTTTTGGAGCAACATACAGTATGTTGTCATCCAAGCAACGTTATCATGGACGCCCCTGCTTATTTGAGTAAGACAATGCCAAGCCACGTGTTACAACAGAGTGGCTTTGTGGTAAAAGAGTACGGGTACTTTCCTGGCCCGCCTGCAGTCCAGACCTGTCTCCCATCGAAAATGTGTGGCGCATTATGAAGCGTAAAATACGACAGCGGAGACCCCGGACCGTTGAACGACTGAAGCGCTACATAAAACCGGAATGGGAAAGAATTCCACTTTCAAAGCTTCAACAATTAGTTTCCTCAGTTCCCAAACTTTTATTGAATGATGTTAAAAGAAAAGGTGATGTAACACAGTGGTGAACACGCCTTTTCCCAACTACTTTGGTACGTGTTGCAGCCATGAAATTATAAGTTAATGATTATTTGCAAAAAAAAACTAAAGTTTATGAGTTTGAACATCAAATATCTTGTCTTTGTAGTGCATTCAACTGAATATGGGTTGAAAATGATTTGTATTCCGTTTATATTTACATCTAACACAATTTCCCAACTCATATGGAAACGGGGTTTGTAATATTATTTTAGAATGGGCCCCAGGTCCGCACTTTGCACACCCCTGGGTTAGCCCAATAATGGATTCCTGACCTCACGGAGGAGGTATTTAAAGGGAGGTCCACTTAAGGGTCCTGTGTGGACATCTGGAAGAAAGTGGGGTTTGTACCAGACTGAGAGCCCGGGCGTAGTTTCTATAGGGTCTGGACTCTGGGTGGAGGCCCCACACAAATCCTTCAGGTGGCTGAAGCGCCTCTTTGCAATGATGTCACATCTTTCACATCGTCCTGACGACCCACTGATGTGAAGTCGGAGAGACAGCTGCACCCCTCCCACCTTCTACTCACACCGCCCTGCGTTCTCCCCAGAGATGACGCTGGCTTCCTGCCACTCCTCACCGGCTCAAACACTTGGCGAGCAAACAGGCTGAATGTTTGCAGAACACGCGGGGAGTCTTTTTCTGAAACCACGAGGAAATCCCCCACGATGGACGCCATGTCTGTTTACATAAAACTCGGGGCACGTTTACGACCCTCAGCGAAAGAGGTGAAAAGGAGCGCTTGATTTGCTCACCCTAACCCACCCACAGCACAGTACATGGAATCTCACCTCTTTGGAGAGTTTTTTTTTTTTACAAATTCGGAGCTACATATTGCGCTCTAATCCAATCAAGACATATGTATATATATATATATATATATATATATATATATATATATATATATATATATATGTAGATATATATATATATATATATATATATATATATATATATATATATATATATATGTATATATGTATATATATATATATATATATATATACATATACTGTATAGTGTGCGTGTATGATTTTGTGTATATGTGCTTTGTTTAGTCCTGTTGCAGTGGACCCTGTACAGTTTTTCCCACTGGTGCAGAGGATTTGAGTGAAGTGCACTTTACCATCACGGCAGTATTTATTGTTTCTATTCCGCACGCAGACCTCCGTGTTGCGTCATGCCTTCTACTTATGGTGTGCGGTGCGCCACGTCAAACAACAATAAGTCACATGATGATCCGCAGCTTCCTTCCCTTTTCCCTCCACACCCTTTATAGACCAACTTGTAGTTTACATGAAACGACATGAGAAAAAGGCATTTTTTTTTATTTTTTTTTTAAGGTATTGAAATATTTACATTTAGAAATGGGTCAGAAGTTGTACCGTTTCTCAAACTGTGGTACGCGGGCTCCACCTGCTGGTACACCAAAGAAGTCTATGACTATGCACTGTAGTTGTTGACGACGTTTGTGCATTGTATGGCCACAAATATTCAACGCACCTGTTTGTAATGAATACATAGGCCTACTACGCTACTGTATTATAATGTTGGTCATTATGGTGGTACTTGGAGAGCCAAGTGCTTTCTGCGGTGCTAAGTGGGGGAAAAAAAGTTTGAGAACCACTACTATAAACAGTCTCTCCAGAATTATGCAGACTTTTTTTTTTTTTTTGCCTCAATTACCTCAATTCAAGTCAGCTTTTCCAGAAGGTTATGGCATTAATTGCAATGTTGTGAGGCCATATATATACATATATATATATATAAAATGTAGTAACATTCATAATAACATGTAATATATACACAATGTAAGTATATATGTAATGTAGTAACATTTATAATAACATGTAATATATACATGATGCAAGTATATATTTATATATGTATAATTTAGTAAAATTCATAATAACATGTAATATATACATGATGTAAGTATATAAGAAATGTAGTAACATTCATAATAACATGTAATATATGCATGTTGTAAGTATATAAGAAATGTAGTAACATTCATAATAACATGTAATATATACATTTTGTAAGTATATAAGTAATGTAGTAACATTCATAATAACATGTAATATATACATGATGTAAGTATATTTATAATATAGTAACATTCACAATAACATGTAATATATACATGTTGTAAGTATATATACAATGTAGTAACATTCATAATAACATGTAATATATACATGATGTAAGTATATAAGTAATGTAGTAACTGTCAGACAAGGACTTGGACTTGGATTGTTTCTTCGATGCAGAGAATATTTAGGACGAGACAGGCATGAACGTAAGTAAATATTTATTGATATTCAAAGAAAACCTTCACAAAAAAGCAAACAAAGGGCGCGCACAAGGACGGAGAACAAATACTTGGTTACATAAACAAATGACTAGAAAAAAGGCTGTAAACTAAAAACGTGAAACAAAAACACTTGCGCTGTGGCATGAATAACAAACCAAAAACTTGCACTGAGGCATAAATACAAAACTTACGTGGCGTGGTCAAAAAACGAACAGCAAGGCATGAAGGTAGGTACATGGAGATGTGGGTAAAGTGGGTAGGTAAGTACATCGGTAGGTAAGGTAAAGTTGCCAGACTGAACTATCAGGCAACTGTGGCTTAAATACTAGCAGTGATCATTGCAAACAGGTGTGAGGGCTGAGGACAGGGGCGTGACTTGAGGGCAAGGTGAAAATGAATGAGTTGGCATGGAGACAAAAACAAGTGCAAAACAGAACTGAGTGTCCAAAAAACAAAACATATCATGACCAAAAAAAAACATGATCCAAAGGCGTGACAGTAACATACATAATAAAATTTAATATACACATGATGTAAGTATACGTGTGTAATGTAGTAACATTCATAAAAACATGTAATTTATACATGATTTAAGTATATATGTAATGTAGTAACATTCATAATAACATGTATTATATACTTGATGTAAGTATATATGTAATGTAGTAACATTCATAATAACATGTATTATATACTTGATGTAAGTATATATGTAATGTAGTAACATTCATAATAACATGTAATATATACATTATGCATGTATCATAAAACAAATACTGCATTGATGTTTTACTCATTTTATAGCACACAGACTCAAAAGCAGACACTAGATGGCAGTAAAAGCACATACTCAGAGCTCGTTGTGAAAGTACTGGACTGTTTTCATCCATTATAGCTAATAACAGTGACGATTAATTATAATTACAGAAAGAAATATGTAAATGAGACGATAAGAGATTATCATCACACTTCAACATCTCTAACCAGTAACTGCTGCCTGTTTGCTCGGTCGGCATTGCAAACGTAAATATGTTCCTGTTTCTTTTACCCTGGATAAAATAAATGTTCAATAAATATAGAAATACATGTCAATTTGCAAGCAAATGTTTGTATACTACATTACCCAGAAGGCTTAGGGGTATAGACAGGAACAGGAGGTAGGTACAACGATTGTGTTTTGATCAATGAATATTGGCAAAACAACATTTTCAATTAGTTGACGAGAAAATATTTGTGGGATTTTTGTCAACATCGACAGACTTTTTCTATCGATCCATGAGATATAAATTGAGGCAATGAACAAGTAAATAATGACAGTTTAAAAGTAAATTAAAAATAATTAAAAAACTGCCCACATGGCATATGTTTGTTATTAGCGTCAGCATTGCAATGTTTTTCATTACTTTTCACCTGTTTGCTCTTTTATTCCACTTTTTTATGGTTTTTAAAAAAGTATTTTTAAAATGTGCCCCAGACCGTTAAAAAAATTGCTTCAGGCCGCAAATGGTCACCAGGCCGCACTTTAATGTTCCTTGTCATTGTGTCCTTTTGCAGATGGTGTGATGGGCCAAGATGATCTGGTTACAGAAGCACCTGCAGAGGATCCAGCTGATGATGGTGGGTGTCCACCTGGTCAATTTACTGTCTGCCTCGATGATCCAGATTATGATGGTGGGTGTCCACCTGGTCACTTTACTGTCCGCCTCGATGACAGCTCATTTTGGGTTGAAAGATAAACAACAGCAGGTTGGAAAGGTAAACAAAAGCAGGTTAGAAAGGTAAACAACAGAAGACTACAAAGGTAAACAACAGCAGGTTAGAAGGTAAACAATAGCATGTTAAAAAGGTTAACAACAGCAGGCTAGGAAGGTAAACAACAGAAGACTACAAAGGTAAACAAAAGCAGCTTAAAATGGTAAACAACAGAAGGTTAAATATGTAAACAACAGCCGGTTAAAAATGTAAACAACAGCAGGTTAAAATGGTAAACAACAGAAGGTTAAATGTGTAAACAACAGCCGGTATAAAATGTAAACAACAGCAGGTTAAAAAGGTAAACAACAGCATGTTAAAAAGGTAAACAACAGCAGGCTAGGAAGGTAAACAACAGCAGGTTAGAAAGGTAAACAACATCAGTTTAAAGTGGTAAACAACAGAAGGTTAAATATGTAAACAACAGCCGATTAAAAATGTAAACAACAGCAGGTTAAAAAGGTAAACAACGGCAGTGTAGAAAAGTGAACAACAGCATGTTAAAAAGGTAAACAACAGCAGGCCAGGAAGATAAACAACAGCGTGTTGAAAAGGTAAACAACAGCAGGCTAGAAAGGTCAACAATAGCAGGTTAGAAAGGTAAACAACAGCAGGCTAGGGGGTAAACAACAGCATGTTAAAAAGGTAAACAATAGCATGTTAAAAAGTTAAACAACGGCAGGTTAAAAAGGTAAATAACAGCAGGCTAAGAAGGTAAACAACAGCAGGCTAGAAAGGTAAACAAAAGCAGCTTAAAATGGTAAACAACAGAAGGTTAAAAGTGTAAACAACAGCCGGTTAAAAATGTAAACAACAGCAGGTTAAAAAGGTAAACAACAGCAGGTTAAAAAGGTAAACAACCACAGGCTAGGAAGGTAAACAACAGCAGGATAAGAAGGTAAACAACAGCAGGTTACAAAGGTAAACAACAGCAGCTTAAAGTGGTAAACAACAGCAGGTTTAAAAAGGTAAACAACGGCAGGCTAAAAAGGTCAACAATAGCAGGTTAGAAAGGTAAATAACAGCAGGCTAGAAGGTAAACAACAGCAGGTTAGAAAGGTAAACAATAGCATGTTAAAAAGTTAAACAACGGCAGGTTAAAAAGGTAAATAACAGCAGGCTAAGAAGGTAAACAACAGCAGGCTAGAAAGGTAAACAAAAGCAGCTTAAAATGGTAAACAACAGAAGGTTAAAAGTGTAAACAACAGCCGGTTAAAAATGTAAACAACAGCAGGTTAAAAAGGTAAACAACAGCAGGTTAAAAAGGTAAACAACCACAGGCTAGGAAGGTAAACAACAGCAGGATAAGAAGGTAAACAACAGCAGGTTACAAAGGTAAACAACAGCAGCTTAAAGTGGTAAACAACAGCAGGTTTAAAAAGGTAAACAACGGCAGGCTAAAAAGGTCATCAAAAGCAGGCTAGGAAGGTAAACAACGGCAGGCTAAAAAGGTAAACAAAAGCAGGCTAGGAAGGTAAACAACAGGAGCTTGAAGTGGTAAACAACAGAAGGTTAAATATGTAAACAACAGCCGGTTAAAAATGTAAACAACAGCAGGTTAAAAAGGTAAACAACCACAGGTTAGAAAGGTGAACAACAGCATGTTAAAAAGGTAATCAACAGCAGACTAGGAAGATAAACAACAGCATGTTAAAAAGGTAAACAACAGCAGGTTAGAAAGGTAACCCATAGCAGGTTGGAAAGGTAAAAACAGCAGGCTAGGAAGATAAAAAACAGCAGGTTAGAAAGGTCAACAATAGCATGTTAAAAAGGTAAACAACATCCGGTTAGAAAGGTAAATAACAGCAGGCCAGAAAGGTAGACAACAGCAGGTTAGAAAGGTAAACAATAGCATGTTAAAACGTTTAACAACAGCTGGTTATAAAGGTAAATAACAGCAGGCTAGGAAGGTAAACAACAGCAGGCTAGAAAGGTAAACAAAAGCAGCTTAAAGTGGTAAACAACAGAAGGTTAAATATGTAAACAACAGCCGGTTAAAAATGTAAACAACAGCAGGTTAAAAAGGTAAACAACGGCAGGTTGGAAAGGTGAACAACAGCATATTAAAAAAGGAAACAACAGCAGGCTAGGAAGATAAACAACAGCATGTTAAAAAGGTACACAACAGCAGGCTAGAAAGGTAAACAATAGCAGGTTAGAAAGGTAAACAACAGCAGGCTAGGAAGGTAAACAACAGCAGGTTAGAAAGGTAAACAATAGCATGTTAAAAAGGTAAACAACATCAGGTTGGAAAGGTAAATAACAGCAGGCTAGAAAGGTAAACAACAGCAGGTTAGAAAGGTAAACAATAGCATGTTAAAAAGGTGAACAACTTTAGGTTAGAAATGTAAATAACAGCAGGCTAGGAAGGTAAACAACAGCAGGTTAGAAAGGTAAACAACATCAGCTTGAAGTGGTAAACAACAGAAGGTTAAATATGTAAACAACAGCCGGTTAAAAATGTAAACAACAGCAGGTTAAAAAGGTAAACAAAAGCATGTTAAAAAGGTAAACAACAGCAGGGTAGGAAGGTAAACAACAGCAGGTTAGTAAGGTATACAACAGCAGGTTAAAGTGGTAAACAACAGAAGGTTGAATATGTAAACAACAGCCGGTTAAAAATGTAAACAACAGCAGGTTAAAAAGGTCAACAATAGCAGTGTAGAAAGGTGAACAACAGCATGTTAAAAATGTAAACAACAGCAGGCCAGGAAGATAAACAACAGCATGTTGAAAAGGTAAACAACAGCAGGCTAGAAAGGTAAACAATAGCAGGTTATAAAGGTAAACAACAGCAGGCTAGGAAGGTAAACAAGAGCAGGTTAGAAAGGTAAACAATAGCATGTTAAAAAGGTAAACAACATCAGGTTGGAAAGGTAAATAACAGCAGGCTAGAAAGGTAAACAACATCAGGTTAGAAAGGTAAACAATATAATGTTAAAAAGGTAAACAACATCTGGTTAGAAAGGTAAATAACAGCAGGCTAGGAAGGTAAACAACAGCAGCTTAAAGTGGTAAACAACAGAAGGTTAAATACGTAAACAACAGCCGGTTGAAAATGTAAACAACACCAGGTTAAAAAGGTAAACAACGGCAGGTTAGAAAGATGAACAACAGCATGTTAAAAAGGTAAACAACAGCAGGCTAGGAAGATAAACAACAGCATGTTAAAAAGGTAAAAATCAGCAGGCTAGAAAGGTAAACAATAGCAGGTTAGAAAGGTAAACAACAGCGGTCTAGGAAGGTAAACAACAGCAGGTTAGAAAGGTAAACAATAGCATGTTAAAAAGGTAAACAACATCAGGTTAGAAAGGTAAACAACAGCAGTCTAGGAAGGTAAACAACAGCAGGTTATAAAGGTAAACCATAGCATGTTAAAAAGTTTAACAACAGCAGGCTAGCAAGGTAAACAATAGCAGGTTAGAAAGGTACACAACAGCAGGTTAAAAAGGTACACAACAGCAGGTTGAAAAGGTAAACAACAGAGGTTGGAAAGGTCAACAACAGCTGGTTAAAAAGTTGAACGACATAAGGCTAGAAAGGTAAACATCAATAAGTTAAAAAGGTAAACGACAGAAGTTTAAAAATGTAAACAGCTGCCGGTTAAAAATGTAAACAACAGCAGGTTAAACAGGTCAACAACAGCAGGTTAGAAAAGTAAAAAAAACAGCGGGTTGGAAAGCTAAACATCAGCAGGTTGAAAATGTAAATATCAGCAGATTGAAAAGTTACAAACAACAGCAAGTTAAAAAGTTGAACGACAGCAGGTTAGAAAGGTACGCATCAACAGGTTATAAAGGTAAACAACAGCAGGTTAGAAATGTAAACAACAGCAGGTAAAAAAGGTAACAACGGCAGGTTACAAAGGTAAACAACAGTGGGTTAAAAAGGTTAAAAACAGCAGGTGAAAAAGGTAAACAACAGTAGGTTAAAAATGTAAACAACGGTAGGTTAAAAGGTAAGTTAGAAAGGTAAACAATAACAGGTTAGAAATGTACACAACGGCAGGTTGAAGAGGTAAACAACTGCAGGTTAGAAAGGTAAAGAATAGCAGGTTAAAAAGGTTAAAAACAGCAGGTTAAAAAGGTAAACAACAGCAGGTTAAAAAGGTAAACAACAGGATGTTAGGAAGGTTAACAACAGCAGGTTACAAAGGTCAACAATAGCAGGTTACAAAGGCAAATAACAGCAGGTTACAAAGGTAAACAACGGCAGAATAGAAAGATAAACAACAGCAGGTAAAAACAGTAGATTAGAAAGGTAAACAACAGTGGGTTAGAAAGGTTAAAAACAGCAGGTGAAAAAGGTAAACAACAGCAGGTTGAAAATGTAAACAACAGCAGGTTAAAAAGGTAAGTTAGAAAGATAAACAACAGCAGGTTAGAAATCTACACAACAGCAGCAGGAAAAGGTAAACCACAGCCGGTTGGAAAGGTAAACAACAGCAGGTTAAAAAAGTAAACAACAGGATATTAGGAAGGTAAACAACAGTCGGTTACAAAGGTCAACAAAAGCAAGTTACAAAGGTAAATAACAGCAGGTTAGAAAGGTAAACAACAGCAGATTAAAAAGTTTAAAACAACAGCTGGTTCGAAAGGTAAACAACAGCAAAATAGAAAGATAAACAACAGCTGGTTAAAAAGTTGAACGACAGCAGGTTAGAAAGGTAAGCATCAACAGGTTAGAAAGGTAAACAACAGCAGGTTAAAAAAGTAAACAACATCAGGTTAAAAATGTAAAGAACAGCAGGTTGGAAAGTAAACAACGGCAGGTTAAAAAGGGGAAACAACAGCTGGTTAAAAAGTAAACAACATCAGGTTGAAAATGTAAACAACAACGGGTTTAGAAAATAAACAATAGCAGTTTGAAAAGGTAAAAAACAGAATGTTAAAAACGTAAACAACAGTAGGTTGAAATGGTAAACAACAGCCGTTTACAAAGGTAAACAACAGCGGGAAAGAAGGGTAAACAGCAGGTGAAAAAGGTTAAAAACAGCAGGTTAAAAAGGTAAACAACAGCAGGTTAAAAAGGTAAACATCAGCAGGTTAAAACTGTCAATAGCTGCAGGTTAAGAAGTAAACAGTAGCAGATTAGAAAGGTAAACAAAAGCAGGTTAAAAATGTACACAACAGCAGGTCAAAAAGGTAAACAACGGCATGTTAGAAAGGTAAACAACAGCAGGTTAAAAAGGTAAACAACAGCAGGTTAAAAAGGTAAACAATGGCAGGTTGGAAAAGTAAACAGCAGCAGATTATTTTGTCGGTTCTGAATGCACAATAAGCGCTATAAACATTGTTAACTTGTTACAAAATATGATGTCTAATATGAATTACTATGTCATATTTTTTCATTTCTACGATTATTATTTCCAATTGAATTTTTGAATCATATTCATGTACATTTTAGTTCTCTTGAGATGACTTTTTGGCAGGCACTATATTGTCATGTAGGGATTATATCAGACACCAAATAAATCTAACAGTACTTATAGCACTATAGTATGTACTTATAGCACTATAGTATGTACTTATAGCACTATAGCATGTACTTATAGCACTATAGCATGTACTTGTAGCAGTATAGCATGTACTTATAGCACTATAGTATGTACTTATAGCACTATAGTATGTACTTATAGCACTATAGCATGTACTTATAGCACTATAGTATGTACTTATAGCACTATAGTATGTACTTATAGCACTATAGCATGTACTTATAGCACTATAGTATGTACTTATAGCACTATAGCATGTACTTATAGCACTATAGCATGTACTTATAGCACTATAACATGTACTTATAGCACTATAGTATGTACTTATAGCACTATAGCATGTACTTATAGCACTATAGCATGTACTTATAGCACTATAGTATGTACTTATAGCACTATAGTATGTACTTATAGCACTATAGCATGTACTTATAGCACTATAGTATGTACTTATAACACTATAGCATGACTAATCTAACACTTACACTGCATTTACAACCTTTAAAAACTCACTTTTTAGCAGACCATCACTTTTTGCCTCAAACTCTTGCCGGGTAAACAAGCGTATTTGTCGCAGACTGCCTGATAGAAAGCACTCAAAAGTAAGGCTCCACTTTTTAAAATGCACTAGCTTGATGCTAATTTACATTGGATCTGCCATACACATGCTGCTGATTAGCATTAGGGATTTTACATAGCGATCTCAACGCCTCCGAACCTGTAAATAAAAACTACGACTAAGGTGCACGTTACGATCAGACGGTGTGCGATTAGTGCACGACTTACAGTGTAAACACTTTGTCGGACTCAACAAAAGACAAGGTTCTGTTAGATTTTTGCGATCAATTTCAAAGCGTATTTAATAATCCTAATCCATAACCTCTTAGTGACTCCTGCTGTCATGGACGCCGACTCGCAGCCCGAAATCACAGATGCTCCGCATTCTGGAGCCTCTCCGGTGACCGATGGAGATTCTGATGCACCCGCGGGGAACACTAGTCCTCCGGCGAGCAGCCCAGATAAGCCCTCGGGGACCACAGCCGGTCCTGGTGCACACGCTGACCAAGGCCCCGTGGTCGTAGAGACGTCCGATTCTTCCAACATCATTAAACCGAAGGTAGCGAATATTTGATACATGCAGAGTATTTATTTTATACACGTCTGATGTCACTTCCTGTCCTGCAGCCCTCGGTGGAGTGTGTCGGCAAGGAGGAGATCGAGGAGAGTCGAGCCGTCAAAGCTGTGGTCGCCACTATTGACTGCGTGAGTGCATACCAACACACAACTGTGACTAACAACTCCAATTTAAAAGTGTAAAAACTTTTGATAGATTTTTTTGTATTTTGTTAGTCTATTGCAAACTCACTTTATTTAGCTCAGGAGCTGGAGGAAAGTCCATTTTGGTCAAATCGTGGCATGATAACTTAAAATTAGAGACAACTTCAGATTTTTTTTCTCTGTCTCACTTTGGCCCAAAAAATTCTGAAAATGTACATTTTTACAAACGATCCTTAAGGCAAAACATTTCAAGTCATAACAAATTTGGTGCCGTTTCAAAACACCGTGAAGTACACAAAGAACTCAAGAGTTTTTTACGACGCCATTAAACTTTAAGCACGTCTTGTTTTGCATTCTCATGTTGGCAGTTCATTAAGGACGCGTTTGGAAAAGCAACCGGTGACTACCGCAACTGCCACAACACATTCATTTGTCCTCAATTAAATATTACAATTATGATATTAACCAGGGGTCCCCTTACAGTAGCCCATAAGGACCAGATGAGTCGCCCGTTGGCCTGTTCTAAAAATAGCTCATATATCAGCACTTACCAGTGAGCTGCCTCTATTTTTTCAATTGTATCTATTTACTAGAAAGCTGGTCTCGCTTTGCTCGACATTTTTAATTCTAAGAGAGACAAAACTCAAATAGAATTTGAAAATCCAAGAAAATATTTTAAAGACTTGGTCTTCACTTCTTTAAATAAATTCATTTATTGTTTTACTTTGCTTCTTATAACTTTCAGAAAGATAATTTTAGAGAAAAAAATACAACCTTGAAAATAATTTTAGGATTTTTAAACACATATATATACCTTTTTACCTTTTAAATTCCTTCTTCATCTTTCCTGACAATTTAAATCAATGTTCAAGTATTTTTTTTTTATTGTAAAGAAGAATAAATATATTTTAATAAAATTTTTCATTTTAGCTTGTGTTTTTTCGACAAAGAATATTTGTGAAATATTTCTTCAAACTTATTATGATTAAAATTCAAAAACATTATTCTGGCAAATCTAGAAAATCTGTAGAATTCAATTTGAATCTTATTTCAAAGTTTTTTGAATTTCTTTTAACATTTTTGTTTTGGGAAATCTCAAAGAAATAATGATTTGTCTTTGTTAGACATATAGCTTTGTCCAATTTGTTATATTTTCTAACAAAGTGCAGTTTGGATTTTTACTTATTTAAAACATGTCATCAAAAATATATATTTTTTGTGAGAAATCATTAATATGATCAGTGTTTCCACAAAGATAAATATCATGAATTATTAATAATAACATAGAGTTTAAGGTAAA